>NW_027052100.1:0-30354 GCF_036321145.2 Pelmatolapia mariae | reverse complement strand
CAACAGGCGTGTGAAAGAATATAGTGAAATAAATGATTTCATCTTGTGTATTCAGAGTCTGATGGATAACTGACAGTTTCCTTTTTTGGTGACACCTTAGGTAGTTTATTTATTATTTCTAAACAAGTGTTTTTCTTTCTGTACGTTTCTTCTCTTCCGATAGGGGAAAGAAATTGGCTGCAAATGTGTTGCGTAAATAATGACCTCCTTTGGCCACAGCTGGCCGATGAATACAGTAATAAGAAATCAATATAAAATCTTATTAGAACTTCTGAAAAACAATCATAACATACCGTAAATACAGATGAAAAATAATTCATTTTGACAAACAATATCCTCTTCTTATTTCCTCCTAACTCAGACTAATAAAAGTTGTGGAGACACGATTCTTTACAGGCTGTTTGAGAGTTTCTAGGGGCCATTAAATGGCTGCAGATTTCTCAGCCAGCAGACAAGAACAGCTGAACTTGTCAATGCATTGAAGGCTTCTGCCAAGGCTGGTTGGAGGGTGAAAGGAAACTCTATTGATCAGCTTTGACTTCACTACTGCAGCCAATCAGAAGATGAATAGAGGTTAATAGTTCTTGCTGTGTGAAATCCAAATATAGATTGGCATTTAGTGCAACGGGGCCTTGGCATTTATTTTACTTGACCCACTGTCAGTTTTATTGGGAAGAACAAGTTAAAGTATCAGAGGCCAAATGGTCACTGTGAGGAACACAAGCCAGCAAACTGTGAGTTTAAACATTTGTCTGATTGATTGACTTAAGTTTTTGTCTGAGCTCTTGAAATAGCACTGAATTTGCAAGTTTAAAGTAAACTGCAATCAGCATTAAATTTGCACCTGACCTTTCCTGGCAAACTTTGTCATGCTGAATGGCTGTTAGCTGTTTTTTCAATGTCTCGTCTTGGATAAAAAAATCTAAAGTGAATGACTTGAGAATTAATGTCTCCTCCTCCTGGAATTCCTTCCAAAGCAAAAAAGACATTATTACTTGTGAAAAGTAAAAGAAAGTTGTGAGAAGATGAATCGGTGCCTCCCATCGATTCTCAAACTTGTGACTCCACTTCCTAACCTACTGACAAACATGCTACATGCAAATAATTATATAACGTTGATGTGATGTGTGGGGGGTTTTTTTTGTTTGTTTTTTTCTGGATTTTTTTGGTTAATATTCTTTCTAGGAAACTACCATGAAAATAAGAGGCTGTTCATTTCTTTGGAAGTGAGTAAACTTACAAATTTACTAGTGTTCGCTGTAAGAAAGAACATAAAATAACTCACATGTGCTTTGTTGGCTTCACCTATTTGCATTTCCCATTGTTTACTGGACCAAACGAGTTAGGTGTGAAAGAACTAAGTGCCTTAATTTCTACTGCCTAATATAATATAGTTTTAATATGAATAAAATGGTAAAATATAATAACTGTATATATTTTGATAATTTAAAACAGGAAACATACAATAAATTAAAATAGCAAAATGTTATGCTACTAAACTTTTTATTATAAATTCTTAAAATTTATTTTATTTATTTATCTATTGTTTTCAAACACAACAACTCTGGAAAATAACATACTTTTTCCTTTGTGCCTGGAAAACACTTGACAGCATGCACTCCATTAACGTAAATGAAATCACAATCTCCAACCAACTGTAGCAATAACTGTGCTTTTGCCTTAATGTACTATGACTCACAATGTGAATCAACTTCTCTCCTGCTACAACTTTTATGGTATAAACATTGCAGCTGCACATGAGCGAGGCAGTTTTGTTCTTCTTTTGGATGTAGTTGGGTAAGGAAATTCCTACCTTAAACTTTTAAGGAGACCGGTTTGATGGTTGCACTCAGAATTGTCAGGGCGTCTCCTAAGTTTCCTTAAAAGTAAACTTGGAAAACGGTAAACCTTCTGAACGAGAGTTTTCTGTAAATATGCTTGAACTTTACACTTTATACCAGAATAAAACTCAATTTATGTCTCGCTTTTCTCGAACAAACGGTGAGTGCCCACTCTTCGTCACGTCAGTTTGACAGTAACAACACATGCTGAAGAAACGTCTTTGTCTGGGTATATGTGATGCTATGCTGTCTGTCTGCAGAAAGGATGTCATTTTCTGCAGCAGCATGAAATGTTGCCAGCCCTCTCACTCGACTGCACATCACTTTCTTTCCTTATGTACCCAGAAAATGAGCCAGGAACACAATTTGACTCAATCACAGTATTTTTTTTTTTCCGTCTCCATTCGACCTTTCTTCCTAACTCTGATTTCTTTGCCAAAGTTTGCTGTCTTTATTTCGTCTTCTCTTTCTCTCTGTGCATTAGTGTGGTGAGCAGTGACAATCAGTTGAGTTGAAGTAAAGGTGTGTGGGAGCTTAACAGGATGTTTGCCATCCATCCTCACCGAGAAAGACCAGGAGGACGGAATTAGAGAGGTGGTAAAATAGTGGAAACACTGCCTGGCAGGATGGATTGCAGTGTGAATCCATCACGTTTCAAACACACACACGCGCACAGCAACAGGAAAGAGAGGGAAACTTCATCAGAGAGGAAACAAGAAAGTGTTGCTCTTGTATGATTTTTCATTTGCTGCATGTCACCCTGTGTATTTGTTTTTTCTGAGCGGAAACAAATGGTCCAAAAAGCCGAACAGTTTTCTCTACTGCTTGGTTTCACAAACATTTGCAGCCATAGATCCCTGAACACACACATATTACAGCAGAAGTGTCCATCTTTTTCTCTTTTCTACTTGCTGAGATCCATATACTGTGGGACAATTTTAGCTGTTGTTGATTTAGTATCAAGTATTTTTTGTATTATGACTCCCTAAAGCATTTTCTGCTGTATTGTTGATTCCCCAGCTCAGTGAAAACTGCTCCTATTTCTGACATGAGGGGAAGATTGGACTGGATACTTTGCAACTGGATACTCTGCAGGCAAACTGGATGAAAATCTCTTTATTAACAATTCATATCAGCAGCCTTTATGATTTATTACAAAGTGAGATGTGGATACTAAACAGGAATATGAGTTGTCTTGCACAGAACATGGGCACATGCACATCCTTGCTTTTGCTCCAGTTGTATCTTGGAGTTTGATTTTGCTGTTACTACACATCGAATAGATGCACCTTAATTTTTTCTGCAATAATCAGCTAATCATTTAGCACAAATGCAGTGCACAGAATCCTACATATTAAGGCCAGGAGTTTTAGTTAAGTTTGTATCAGATATCAGCATGTTTGGTAGCAGCAGACATGGTTGGACACTGGAAAAATTTGTCCCGGCACATAGAATCTGGATTTCTGTTGTCTCTCAGTTGTACGTGTCTAGAATTTGTTGCTATCAGCATGCCCTTTATACTGGTTTGTACTGCAGACTGCTGCTGGTGGTGTAATGGTTTCTTGGCACTCTTTGGGCCCTCAGTACCAATCAGTTCTGAATGTTGCTGCTGACCATATGCCTCCCTTTATGCCCCAATCTTCTAATGGCTACCTCCAACAGGATAATGACCCATGCCACAGTAAAAGCTGTCTTGATTCAGTGTCAGAAGGGGTTCCTTATTTGTTTGAGATGTGAACAAAGAGATGTAAAAAGAAAAATTAATTATTTGTAAAAACAAGCACGAGTGCCTTCCAGCTCATGCACTACACTCTGCCAGTTTGTCAGTTCTCATAAGCATGAGGGAGCCAGACACAACAGTACATCCTACTGTAGGCGTAACCAGCAAAAACTTTGCAATTAATTTGTTTTAAGCATTTGCATTTATTACACTTTTCTGCAGGCAAGACAACATAGAGGAAAAATATTTTTCCCAGAGCAAAAGCTTGAGTGTCCTTGAATAAAAAGCTTTTGATCTCTGACAGCACAGTGGTGAATTCAAGGATCGATTAATAACCGTTATTTTGACTTCTCACAAATTTACTTCCACAGCTTTTGTTTTCAGTGTCAATTTTTATTTTATGATTGAATAAATTATACTAAATTCTAGGAATGAGACAGAATAACAACATATATTTAACTAGTATGAGGTAGCAGGAAAAAATGATCGAAAATACATGGAAGGAGGTCAAACAAAAACGACTACTGCTTTGTGAAACATCTTTAAGCAGATGCCCTTCACCACAGGCCTTTTCATTCCCCTTTAGTCTACTCTATTTTTTTTTAATAAGAGCTCTTAAAATTCCAATACACGAAAAAGAAAAAAAAATTCTATTGCCAGATAATAAAGAAGATCTTTTAGATTTAAATGAATAATAACCTAACCATAACAGTAATGTACTGTATTTTTGGCAAAACAATGTACCTGCACAGTTTCATATTTTCATCTTTTAAGTTCTTACACATGCTACGTATTTTTAATTGTTTTTAAAGATTACAGAAAGGATGCTGGTTCAGTGCCACACAGCGAGAAGGTCTTGGATCGGATTGTTGCCGGCCTTTGTGTGTTGAGTTTGCGTTTTCTCCCTGGGCTATTGTGGATTCTTTGTGAACATGTTTCCTCCTTCAGTCCAAAGACAGTATATTTGATTTACATTAGATTGGATTCTAAATTGGTTGTAAGCTCGAATATGAGAGTGAGTGGTTATCTGCCTGGGTGTGAGGTGCGATAGGCTTCAGCCCTCCCATGACCCTGAACTGGATAGATGTTAAGGAAACTGATGAATATATGGGCAATGACAGAAAAGAATCAATAATAAAGAAATAAAAAGTTATCAGTGTTTCTTTCAGTAATGTATTTATCGTACGTGTAGAGCTTTTACAGCACTGATTCTGGAAAATAATGAAAACCCTTGAAAGATTCAGTTTCACGAAACAAACTTGTCCAGCTCGTATAAGTTCCTATACCCACACATGCACACGCGCGCACACACACACACCCCTACCCCAAGGCAATGTGGGATTTGGTTAATAATAAATAAAAAAGTACAGCCTTTAAACAATATGTTCCTAAGTATCACACTGGGAATTTATTCCTGAAAAGGCACATGCAACTGTTTCTTATTACTGCTGACAAACACACAAATACATTTACATGTTTACATTCTCACACACACACAGACACACACACTATACCTAGCACCAGAGGAAGGCAACTGTTTAATAGTTTCAGTATCGCTGCCATAAGCTCTTCTCGCTCCATAACCGTGTCAGCAGGGATTTACAGCTCATTGGTTCTCATTATGAAAATGTGATATTGCACTTTGAAACCCTGCGGCTATTCTTGGCCTATGGACTTCTGCAGTGTCATGGTTTACAGGCGGAGGGAAACAGCAAGCATCCTCATCCTGCAGGTGCACAGAGGTGAAAAGACATCAGTTTTTACAATATGGTTTATTTGGCATTTTCCTCTTTAAAAAAAACATACATCACATCATCAATAGTAATAAAAATGACAAAATTTACTTCCTATTAACATGTAGTTGTATGAAGACAGAGATACCAGCAAGAGGTTTAGTTCCTTTGTGACCCAAATATGTATCTACTATGTTTAGTATGTGTGTGCATCTATAAGAAAGAAGCAGGACTAGAAACATTTCTGCATTTATGTTGCTTCTATTTTTAATTATGAGACTAATCACTGTGTATCTGAGTCATCTTCATGTGGCTCCAGCTTTTCCCAGTTTTATATCTTTTGCATTTACCCTTTATTATACAGGATTATTTTGACTGTTAACAGAAAAGTGTGTGTGTGTGTGTGTGTGTGTGTGGGTGTGGTGGGGGGTGGGGGGGGATATATGGGGGACAAGTGTCCTGCAGTTAATGTGAACCTAAACCTAACCTCTTGACTAGAATAGAATAGAATAATCCTTTAATTGTCCCACAAGGGGAAATTTGGTTGTAACAGCAGCAGGAAAAACACATGTACAAACAAACAGGACACGGAACAGAAACATACACAATTTATTTTTACATATTTACATCAAAGACAATAGTTACCAAAAACAGAGTACTGTACAGTTATTAAAATTAAATAAAATTAAATACAGATAAGAGGCAAACCCAGGTTATAGTGTGAATCGGTTGATAAAATAGTGCAAGTTACAGCGCTGATGTAAACATCTATGTTTGTTGGGAGCAGTTTTGAGCTGCAGGGAGGAAGGACCTGCGCAAACGCTCCTTCACGCATCCTATCAGCAGCTCCGACTGACATGTTTATTAGAAAACGAGACATTTAAATTGCACTCCTTTAAAAGACAGAGTTTGGATGTAATGCCCCTTTAAATTATCCAAACTTATTGATGTGGATAACTCTGCAAAACTCATTGATATATTTATACACATATGTATAAATGTAGATATGTGTGTGTATATGTATATGTGTATGTAGTTCTTTGATTTATGACTAGTTCAGTAATTTATCTTCAATTAAATTCGATTTCTTTTCATCATTTTACAAAGCTCAGATTTGACATCTTCATTTTGCTGCCTTTTCTTACTAACCTACAAAATATAGAATATATTACCATTTATGCCAAAAATGACCCTGACCCTGTAAAACTAATACATGAAAGTAAGACTGAAAAAGAGCAAAGTGTTTGTTTAAATATAATCAGAACAGATTGTCTTATCTGTGTCTCTCCTCAGGCAGATACAGCTGGATAGCTGCTGCTTATCACATGCTTACACACTCAACAACCCAGCAGTCTGCTCCTCCTCTCCTCCCATCTTCACTTCTTTCTTGTGTCATTACTTGCTTTTTTTCTTTCCTTTCCTTTTACCCACAAGCCTACTCCAGGTTTACTTTTGACATCCTCTCCTATTTCCCGACTCCCCTTTAATTTAATTTTGTCTCTTGATTGTTCCCCTAATCCTTTCTCCACTCTATCTGGCCTCTCTCTTTTCTTCCATTCCCCTCCTCATTTACTCACCTGCTCATTTGATATTTTTCTCCTCACGTCTCCGTGTCTCTGTCACAGTGTGAGGTCCGGTGTCAATCTTGTAGCGTGACAGCAGGTTGACATCAGAGCATTTCAAGGTTGGGATCAGACCAAAAATAAGGCGTTGTGATGATAATGTGTGTGTCGGCTTGATGCCTGTTAGTTCATCCTTACATGCTGAGAGTTTGATGTGCCTGAGGCGAGATACAGACACACACGCAAACAGAGTCAGTCATAAATATAGAGGGAGACACCCTCAGGGTTGGTGAGGTGAAAATGGTGCGAGGCTCTTTGTTACGATTCTGTTGTCAAGAGTCAAACCATTTCTAGTCTGTCTGCTGTTTTCTCTGTAATATAAGTGCTGTGTGTGTTCAGATAATTCACACTGACCCCTTTAAATTATTGTTTTATGTCATAGCAATAAATGTCTAAATATTTTATTGATTTTAGCCAATTTGTATTGTTATTTATTTGATCTTTTCACTATTTTTATATTTGCTTTGTGAGCTGTAATACTTCTTTAATATTTTGTCTTAAAGTGGGAAAACACGTGTGTGCATACTTAACACGTGCGTAGCCCTTTATAATATGGATGCAATTTCCCTAGAATAAAAGGAGCTCCAGTGTACTTTAGCCAAAATTATGAAGGAACAATGTAATTTTATTTACAGAAAATTTAAGTGATTTATTCTGACGGACGACTGTCCTGATACCAATCTGTGTGACCAACCTGAGTGATTTTAAACTACAGAAGGTTCTGATTCAGAATTATTCAGTTCAGTTAAACAAGAAATCCAATTACTGAAATAATGTTTTCTACAGAAGACATTTGGGACTTTTAAACACTTGATAGCTAGAATAAAAAGAAGTGAATACAAATGGTCTGACTGTCTGGGTCAACTGCACGCTGGCTTCTTGCTGTCATTACTCACGAGGACAGAGCCAACATGCGTGAAATGTTTTACCTATGCTTTGACAGCTATAAAAAGTCAAAATGTTCTGTGAATAATGTCTTTTTATGTGTTAAAACTGTGCATTTGGATCATTTTCTACATTTACATGCTGTATTTCCTTCTCAAAAGTAAAATATGCATGTGTGGAGCTAAGCTCTCACAAAGCAGAGACACTTTGCAACAGTAGCAGGCTAAAATGGGCAAAATTCTTTCAGGGGAAGGGTGTAACACAATCCTGTGTCCACAGTTATACAATGAGTTGTGGTCCTTGACTTGTAAAAGTCAGATAACGTGACATGGAAAGACAGAACTACTACATAAGAGCAGGACATTTGTGCTTTGATTGTGGGATCAGCTTCGGAACCTTTACAATCCCAAGTGATATCAATTTAAAGGACTACAGAAGAGTACAACGTACAGAATCATTCGATTTCTTATTTTTGCAAAGCAGATGATATGTAGTTTTCATGTTTGTTGTCCAAAAGAGCTAAACATTCATTTGAATATGAGCAGTTTGTGCTTTTTCTCACTCAAACAAAAACAGCCCAGTGTTCTTTAATCTGCGTCAGGATTTATTGTATAATCTGGTTCACTTTTGTTCCATGGGCTGACTCATAAAAGTAAGGTATTACTATCGGTGGTTGTGCCGCTGTGTTGGCACATCTAACCTGTTCTAGTAATTGACTTGTGTTATTTTTAATGGGCCCATATGTTGTTCCTGCTGACTGTGGCACACAGGAACACATGAAACACAAACTGCACTGCTGCTGTTTGACACCTTGTCAAGTTTTCCTCTGGATATTTCGTGTTGGTGGCTAATTTTCAGACTGACGTTCCTCTACTCAACTTTTGTTTCTCTATATATCCACTTTTAATGCTGTTCAGAAAAGAACAAACCTGAAAAAAGACCTCATATTCTGTGATGGGGCCTGACAAATGGACCATTTTAGTGCTATTAGGATCAGTGAGGTAGCGTGTCACTCAGTCTTTAAGTGATGTAGTTTATATAATTCAGCCAATACTTGTAAAAAAGTCCTAACTAAATTAAATAGTAAGAGGGTGATAAAACCATGAAAAAGCTTTGAAGCATGAGCAAATCTATAAAAACTCAACAGGTGGACCTATGTGAGTATATAATATCATAAATCATTATCATAAATGAAATCAGTATACCATTAATTTTCAAATTACAATATTATTTTTAAAACTTACATCCAGAATTGGAAACTCTTTTGTCAGACACCAGCGTGTTAAACAGTAAAAATACACCTTGTTGGTAGTCCATGTAAAAGAAATTAAAATTACTTTAAAGCAACATTAATAGTCAATTCACACTGATTTAATCGGACTCAAGGAGAGAAGATGAAGATGGTTCAGACACTTACAGGAAGATTTTTTTTTTTTTGAACAGATGTGTTGTGCTTAATTTCTGTGGTTATAAAATATGAAGAATGAATAATAAAATCCAAACCTGATGGAGGAGCAGTTTAGGCCTGTTGCTTCAGTGGGAGAAAGTTGCAGGTTCAAATCAGTGAGGCCTCTGGGACATTTGCATGTTGTCCCTGCATGAGCCCGTCTGGAAAATCCAGGTTCATTCCAGATTTCAAAGACATGAATGTTAAGTAAACTGTTCATTTTAGATCTACTGTAGGGTGTGTTTCTCTCTCTGCGTTAGGTTACCCGTCCATCACAGGGCTATCTATTGTGCGTCCCACCTCACCATGAGATAGCCCTCACATCAACCTGAATTGGATACGCAATTATAAAAGTGCATGGCTGGATCAAAAGCAATCAATAAAAAAGAGCTCCTTTGCTCTCTATTCTACTGTAAAAAATGTTATAAAAAGTTCAGAACTTTGAAACATGGAAAAAATGCCAGCTGACTCCATAAAGTGTCATATACTAAAGATCTAGTATTTTGTGTTTGATTGGACAGTGCATTGTTTGACCTCGTGTTGCATTACAACCAACGTTAAGTCAGATTCAGCTTATGATGATCCACTCACTGCTAAATAGGACTGGCAGAATGAGTTGCCTGTGCTGCTCTCAGGCTAGCCTGAATGCAGTCTTAGAAGAGTATGCAGCTCTACTTTAAAATAATTCATACTTCAAAATAATCCCTATTTATGTTTTACACAGTTTGAGTTCAACTTCTGTTTGAATCAAGCCATTTAATCCCTCTGTTTTAAGCCCAACCTTCCACTGAAGCCAGCTTTCTTCTGACTTCCTGTCTCTCGCAAATGGCTTTAAACAACATGTGGGTGGGGGAGAGTGCCTGAGATCATCATTCTGGGAAAATCTGTTCTCACCAACATCATACATGGGCACAATGTGGAAAAAAAATCTGCCTGATACATTGACCTCAATATTTAAAACACTGACTCTGTTTATTGTGATCATCCACCACTGTCACAGTATATAACAGGATTTTTGGCTACACAACCCTTTCTACCCTGGTATCTGAACGGAAAGTTTATCAAATGTGTTACACGTCAGCTAAAATGTGCAGCGGTAAATTTCCATCATTTGTGTTGAAAGGAAACTTGTGAATCTCACAGAGGCTCATATGTCTGCTATCTGATGACAGCAGTTTGTCCTTTTACCAACTTCATTTCTAGCTGTGACCTGCTTTGTGTGAGAATATGAGTATTTGTTTGTGTACAAGCATGAGCATGCACCATCACCACCCTCTCATGTGACCCTGTCTGCAATCTGCTGACAGCTTCCTTGTTGTTTTGTTTATTTCACGTCGCCATGTATTTGTTCCATATGCATATGCATGAGCAAACGCGCGCACACACACAAATGCAATTTTTTGCAACTCCCCTGCACAAGCGATGACACATTCCCCTTTGAGTGCTATGGCTGCCGATTGGAAACTCAGACACACTCTCAGAAGTAAGCGTTCAAAGTCATTTCTGTTTGTAAACGCTGAAGGCGAATTGGCCACGGCTGCTTCTAAGACGCTGCGTGTCAAAGCTGTTGGAGGGCTGCGGAATAAGAAAGCAGTTTAATCGAAAGTCTAATCTCCATTCTTATTACCTCCTACTTCTCCTTCTGACTGTCTGTGTGTGTGCGTGTGTGTGTGTGTGTGAGAGAATGTGATTGTGTGCCACAGATACTCACAGCTCAGAGGGGTGTTCACATTCTTGCAGTCACTGGGCTTCCTCTTTTTCCAAATGAATTATTCATTTATTTTAAATTTATGCTATACGTTATTGTCATAATTATCATTGTTTTTATCATTACTTATTTTTCTGCACATGTCATTTTGTTTTGCACCATCTATGCTCTGCAGTCTGACAATACTTTTGTGATTTTATTTTTCAGTGGCAAGCTCATCTTTTTATCAGTGTCCATAATCTTTTACTTTAGGAACAGCATGAAAGAGTGTTGGCTACCTGTTACTAAATGCATTTAGATGGCTGTCAGAAAAGGAGGGTGTAGATGTCTTTGGATTTCTGCAAAGAAGTCCTTTTTAATAACTTGCTGTATAGGAGGTGGAATTGTGTGATACAAGACTTTAGAAAACCGTGCAGCAATAACTTTTTTTTACCATTTTAATACTAAAGTATTTTGTTTTGACGGTATTCAGTTGTAGATTTCAATTCAATTCAATTCAATAAAACTTTATTCATCCTGAAGGTTGACCCCGAAGGAAATTGGGTTAAGGCTGCCGACCTTTGCCAGCGCCATCTTAGCCTTCTGACCATACATACATGACACAAACATCACATGGGGAAGACAGGTCAGAGAGGTATAACAATGGAAAATGCACAACATGAGGAAAGATAAGGAGAAAAAAATAACTCCCCCCAGACTGAGCTCCAACAGGGAGATCAGTTTGAGAACAGAAAAAAGCACCTCTGCACATAGCACATGAAAAAAACACTTGCTGCTGTCCTTGGAACTACTGATCTGTTGCACGACTCAATTTTGGCTGTTGAGATGAAGGCCTCACATCTGACTCTAGAATACTTTGATATAGAAAAGGAGTTCATGGATGACTCATTGACTGCAAGGTACCCAGGACCTATGCCTGCAAAACAAGCCCAAATCGTCACTCCCCCAACACCATTTAGATTGATTAGGAGAATGTTTCATCACTCATCCAAATGACTTCTTCAGTGTCAGCTAGACTTAAGAAGTCACTTTAGATGACTGACGAAATGTTTCTCTCACTGAAAATGTTACGTCCAGATGAACAGATCACTGACATTTGACACTGATGGTTTTGCTAACATGTTGGCTTTTGTTTTCACCAAACATGGTGCTGTGCATTATAGCCAAACATTTCTACTTTAGTCTGATTGGTCCAAAGAACCTTTGGACCAGGGGTGTTCTACTCCAGCAATTGAGAGCTACTTTCCTGCAGCTTTTAGATGCATCCCTACTCCAACACAGCTGAATTAAAGGTTTGGATAAACCTCTTCAGCATGCCATCAAGTTCGGCAAAGGCCCGGTAACAAGCCATTCATTTGATTCAGGTGTGTCGGAACAAGGATGCATTGAAAAGCTGCAGGATAGTAGCTCTCGAGGACTGGAGTTGGACACCCCTGCTTTGGAGCAACCATCAGATGCAATTTTGCAAACCCAAGCTGTGCAGCTGTGTTCATTTATAGGTATTTTCACCTGTCAACCCTTCCAAAGAAGAAGTACTGTTATTAACTTAATATTAATATTTACAGGTTTTAATAGGACTATAGTGTCTGAGATGCAGGTCCTGTAGTTTCTCTGAGCATTGCACAGTCTAACCTTATCCAATCATTTAAATCACGGTTAAAAACCTATTTGTTTAATCTCGCTTTTCCCGCTTGTTAAAGCCTGTACCTGACTCTTAGACTTACTCTATTTTCCTTTATAAATATCTTTTATGGCTTGTGCTTTTACAATGTTTTTACTTGATATGTATTTTATGCTACCCCCGTGTATTAGTGACAATGACCTGTTAGTATATTTAGTACTTTGCTAAGGCCTTACTCATGTTACTTTCTGTCTTTTATGTTAAGCACTTTGGTTGACCGCTGGTTTTTAAATGTGCTCTATAAATAAAGATGTATTGTATTGTATTGTAACCTTGCTGGGACCTCCACTCTGGGGAAGATTGACAGCTGTCTTGAATGTTTTCCATTTGTGAGTACGGTAATTTTTATAATTGTAGAACGATGCTTCAGATTGTTTGGAAATGGCCTTAAAACCTTGACATTGTGGTAACACGCACCTGAATGGTCCAGACCAGCAAACTGCCAAAAGTTCTGCTTTTATAGATGTGCTCACATTTACTGATAAGTTAATCAAGTGCATTTGATTAGCAGCATTGAGCTGCTACATGCTCTCCTAATTCTTGAGGAAGCACAACTTAATTTTTCAAAGGACTGCACAGAGGCCTTGTGAAGATTTTCTTTTTCACATAACTGTAAGAGGTGTGATCAAAAGTTTTGCTTTATGAAAATCATACCTAAATTAATTTTGGCTACTTCAGTGTGTTTCTTGTTCAAATCTGGGCAGCTTCCAGCATTCTGTCTACATGTGACTACTCAGGTTTTATTCTATGGATGCGGACAAATTGTTAACAGCTAAATCTGGTGAGAAGGATATGTTGGTGTGGCCCACAAACTTTGTTTTTAAAGCACTGTGCATCACACAATGGCACAATCCCACATACTACAGTATAGATTATTTGTGACAAATTCTCATCCTTAGATGTCTTTGAATGTTACCGTAGAACTTTTCTTTAAGAGTTTGATTTTGGAAGAGTTTTTCATGCTCCACACATCTGTTAAAAATGACAAGCACCTTACTCCTTACGCAAAGTTAATTTGACACAGACATTAATTTTTGCTTCCATATAAGCATGAGGTCTGTGGCGACATGCTACATGCTCATACATGTAGATATGTACATGTAAGTGGTTATACGGGTATCTAAGGAGTAATCTAAAAATAACATCCCCTCTGGAAGAAGTCCCAAAATGTATATCTTTTAGGTATAAGCTGAAATAAAATAAACTTGGACATAACTACTGTTTTATATCGCATCAGTTTTTCTCAGTGTTGTTTCATATAATGTGGAGAAAAACAGTGAGATTCCACAATAACTGTGATCCAGCTTGTCTGATTGCACAGATATTGCTCAGCTCGCATGTAGTTTTTTCAAATCCATGGGAAAGTGCTTGGCTGTCTTTAGTTTGTTAGATGTTTGCATCTCTTTAACAGACACTTGTTTATCTCAGCTCTGCCATTTGGCTCAAAATACACAGCGTACAGTTTGTGTGTTGAAAGCCTTGCCCACAGTTTCCCGTGGGGCGAGTAGTGAGAGACACTTAGGTCCAACAGTGAGCTGAAGGCTGCATAGACTGTTGGGTCTCTATGGGATCAGAAACCTTTTTACACAAATGGAAATAATGCATGGGGAGCCTTTAGCTCAGTGTTTTATGTAGAGAACTAAATAGAATATTCAGTATTTCTGGAAAATAATCTGACTGGAGGATTCATCGATGGGGATTTCAGGTCTGTGAGCCAAAGGGAAGAGAACAGGGTTCATGTGGACAAATACACTGCTTACGGTTGTGTGTTGAATGTAAAACACACAGTAGTGCAAATGAAATAGAAATAAACCTAACCCAATAAAACCTAAATGTTTTCATCATACTGTTAAATTAGAAAAGCCTTTTATATAAATTTATAGCAACTATTTGCATTTGTACCTTGTGTTTAATTATTTTGGGGTACTTACTTAGAATAACTGGAAATGGCACAGTACCAAGTGGAAACATTTTGACTCACTACTCCTAATGGTAAAGTCAAACCACCTCAAGGAGAAGCTAATCTCTAACAGCAGATTAGCTCATTGCTTTTAGTGTTAAATTGTTCATGCTGTTCTTTTATATTACTTTTATATAAGTTATATCTGCACTCATTTCACTCTGTGTGAGATTTCAGATTTTTTTTTTTACCTGCTAAAAGCCTATTTGCATCATAGCACTAATGTATGGCATGTATGGGGACCCTGCAGTCTTTCCACTACTAGTTGTGGAGATGCAGTTGAGGTCTGCTATTTCTCTGAGTCATGCAAGCTGAAAGCTCATGTAAAACTAAAGTAAAAGGTTTCATACACATAAAAAAGTATGCATTTAATTAGTACACATATAAAAAGTAAAATGAAATACTGGTAAGAATCTACACATTTTAACATTTTTTTTGTATGCAAAGCTTTTTGCGTCAGTTTATCTTTGAGGTGAATGTACAAATTATGTAAGTTAGCTCAGGCCATGTAACAACTACAGCACATCCTGCAAACACAGCGTGACTCCAAACAAGCTGGTAAACTCAGCAGGCATCTAATATGTAACGTGTGGAAACAGCAACAACAGTTTGTTCACCGAAACATTTCTTTAGCCTCGTCATGTTGACTCAGTGATCAATCTCACATGCGTGCACACAGCAGTCGACACCTGCACAGATGGTTGTGAATGGTGGATGTGAAACATGTTTTGTGATTTCATGTTTCTTTTTCTTCTTTTTTTTAACGCTGAGTTGAAAAAGTCTTATCACCAGCTGGATGAGCTTTGGTGCCAACAAAGCTTCACAATTTTTCATTTAAACCATTATGTTTACACCTTACTCCTCTAGTGTGTCCCAGACTTTAGTTATGAAACCACCTAATGGGAATCAGATGGGATACAGACGGACTTTTAAATCCTGTGAATGCATTTTAAATGATTTCTGTGCTGTTCCGCCTCTGTTGATATGTGCCGTAAGTACACAGTTAAAGTGTACTTACAGGTTAAAGTTGTGAGAAGTGCTGCACAGGAGTACGGAGGCATGAAATGAAAAGTATAAAGCATCAGGGTCAGCACTTGGGTCATATTTACATGCATGCACACATACAGCTCAAACAGTGTGAATGTGAGTTTTTTCATCTGTCGTTACTTTCATGCTGAGGACAAATATAGCATCAACTAAAAGCTGCGACCAGTGGAGCACTGTGCTTCTACTCATTCTACTGAGCAACTTCTAATTCAGAGTAAAGTTGGAGCAGTTACTGTGAGAGTCCAGAAAGCCTATTTTCTATATAGTCAATGTGAAAAGACTGCCAAGTTGGAGCTTTCCCAATGAAAGCACAAAATATGCATTTGGCGACTCAAAAGAGAAAAAAAGTGACGGTGACAAAAGCACAGGGGAGAGGTTAAGAATTGATTGTCCTTTTTAGCTGAAAGCTATAAAAGCTTTCTGTTAAAAATGCGTCGTTCTTTGAAGTCAGAGGAGGAGAGAGAGTCTGAACATTCGGTCAAAGTTCAGAACAGCTGAACACAGTCTTGGATGGACAGATCCACTAAAATGAGGTGGTTGCCTTAGACTGACTGGCTGCCTGGCAGCCACCAACCGAAATACTAATCAGCATTGGTTCCTGGGTAATAACACTTGTTTGCCCTGATTTAATAGATATAGATATATATATACTTAAAATCACAGACATTATGTGACAATATTTCCATTTTCCAGGGTAATGAATTTAGTAATGATGATGATTATTTTTTGTATTTTCTGCATTATCATCATTATGTATATCTAAATAATAGATATACATAATGCCCTGTATATCTAAATAAAGTTAGAATTACAAACCTATTAATATTCACAACACAGACAAAAAAATGTCAATTAGAAAAAGAAGAATTGAAAAACTTGTAAACGTACTGAAAAATGGTGTTACTGAATGATGCTCACCAGTATGTACCAGTATCAGAGTACAGGGTAATTGGTAACTAGGGTTGCCGGCCCATTTATCAAAAATCATAGCTCAAGATAACAAACAAAACTGAGATAACATACCGCACAAACATAGACATAAACATGAAGGACATTATTAAGAGAAGATTATGTCATACTTTACTAAATAAATGGTGTTGCACTGGTGTGGCAGCTAGAAAAATAATTAGTTTCAGTGGGCTGTATCTTTCCAGATGTTCATTCATATGTTACTGCACAGCAGATTGTCTTTGACTGAGTGCTGTTCAGCCAAAAAGAAGAAAAAAAACGTGCATCCTACATGAATCACAGCATCATATTCACATTTTTAGTACTGGGACGATTGCAAGTAAACCAGACTGGACAAAATACTTCCAGAACTGAACACAAGTTTATAAACCTATTCTCACAGAGTGAGAAGTAAATAAATTCAAAACTATTTGATAAGGTGATTTACTGATGAGCACTAACAGCAGTAGTGTGTAAAATACATAATGACTAGAAAATTAATCAGTAATCGGAATAAAGATATGCTTTGTACAGTCCTGTACTCAATTATTCAAATATTTTTCTTACATTCACTGTTTTTTTTTTTTTTTTTTTTTTTGTAATTTCATAATCAAAGATGTATTTTTATGCCCTACATTGATTGTAGAATATGACCAATGGATTTTTCTCGTGGTTACTTGTCTTTTTTTTTTTTTTTTCCATATAACTGAATGTAGCATCATAAAAGCCTATGATGTGGTCTCCTTCACATCGGTGTGGTGGTTAGCACTGTTGCTTCACAGCATGACAGTCCTGGGTTCAAATCCATTAGCTAGCAACTATCTCTGGGGAGTTTGCACTTTCTGCCTGTGCATTCTCCTCAGGTACTCCAGTTTTATTCCACCATCCAAAAATTGATTGGTAATCCTCAATGGGTCATAGGTGTAAATATGAGCTTGAATGGTAGTCTGTCTCTATGTGATAGATGAACTGTCCAGGTTGTACCATACCTTTTACCATATGAACACTGGGATACCTGAATAGGAAAAGTGGCTAAGAAGCTCGCTAGATGGATAGATATTAAGATGTATATTTGGAAGTGAAACACGCTAGAAACCTAGAGAATGGTGCTTTCAGTCTTGTGTTTGCCTAACTAACTGACTTTGCTTCTGAATCTAAACTAAATTTCAGTTTAAAAGTGGAGAAAGACAGCGTTCTTTGGAATATGTTGGTCCTTTTAAGTGGAAACACTCACAGACATCACAGTGAGTACATAAAGTGTTCTCTGGCAACAATGCTATGACACATCTCCTATGGCAGTAGAGAGACCAGCCTCACTCCCACCTCTTCATGTCAGAAAGGAATCTTTTCATATGACATAGTAATCTTATGAAGTGGTTTATTTGAGTAGCTTTGACGTCCAAAACTAACTTATCAAAGACTGAAAACAAAGTAAAATAGCACAAAAAACAAAGCTTAAACACAAACTGACCAGGCTCCATTCAGAAATCAGCTCTTGTTCTTCAGCTGAAGGAGAGGACACAGCCAATGTCAGAGTGCTTTTGTTCTTACAGCATATGGCCTGTGTGTTTGTGAACAACTGCTCTTTCTCTTTTAATCATTCTGTGTTCGACTGTTTGAACTGTTTGACTTACTTCAATTTTTAACTGTCTTCTGAGTTTTGGTGTGTGTGTGTGTGTGTGTGTGTGTGTGTGTGTGTGTGTGTGTGTTTTAATAATAATAGCAGCTCGGTTGTCTCTTTGAGTTTAATTGTTAATAAAATACTTGTATTTTGTTCAGTTCTTCCCTTTTCTTCACTTTCCCCTACGTTATTGCTACTTTCCCCTTTCCACCGGACTTCCTGGGGAAAGTAACAGGGTTCAGTATTAGCACAATAAGGCATGTCGTGTGTGTTTCTGTGATGCCAATGGTTTCTCTCCGAATGGTTGTGTCTGACATACTTAAATTTCAGTGGTTTGCCTTTGAATGCAACTGTGCAAAAAGCAGCAAATACCATATACAAAAAAATTGTCATATAAATAAACTATCCCAACCGAAGAATACTGCTAAAATATCCTAGGATTTCATAGTTTGAGCTGTAAGATAACTTTCAAACACTTACAGATCCAAAGTCCCGCATTTTAAATGTGAATCGATTTCTGAAGCAGAGCTCAGTAAATACTTCCTGTTAAAGTGATGACACATACACATGCAAGGCCTGCTCTGGATGCGTCTACAGTGATGCCATCCAATTATAGGCCAGGATCAATGGCCTTGTCATGTCTCTGCAAAAGGTTGCTTATGTGAGTACACAAGCGCACACACATTCACATTCTCGCCGGCAGCGCAAGGTCAGGACCATCCATCAGGGTTCTGCATCAAGATCGTCCCTCTCACCTCTCACCAGCCTGACTTTTTAAATGCCTGTAGAAGCAAGGAGTGTTTCCTAATCCTTAAAGAGAGAAGCAGTGGCACTGAGACAAACATGCAGAAGAAAATGGTTAAAAACAGACACTAGGAGAGCAGAATGTAGAGAAGAGAGGTAAATAAATCAAGTCAAGGTTGTGGCCTTCCTGTCTGAAAATGACGTGCTTCTGTAGTGTGAGGGGCAGAGGTGGAAAGTTTTAATGCGTGTGAGCTGTTCGTCATTACTGCCCTACACAGCAGAAACACTCCTACAGTGTAAATGTTGAGTGTGTTTGGGAACAACAGAGGAGGTGAAAAGAGGTGGAAAGTGATGCTTTAAAATGCTTCTCCAGCTGTGTGTTGGGGAAAATGGAGCTAGCTGTCATTTGCATTTGTAGCTCAAGGACAAGAGTAGCATTAACCGAGCGTAAGAGATCACTCTGACGGCAAGCACACTTTTTTGTGTTACTGCACAAATGAACACCTTCCACTGTCTCCATATAGCTCCTGATACTGGGATTTTGATTTCTAACCTTCCAAAGAACAAGCCCTTTTAA
The DNA here is from genome assembly GCF_036321145.2 of Pelmatolapia mariae. Classification (NCBI taxonomy): domain Eukaryota; kingdom Metazoa; phylum Chordata; class Actinopteri; order Cichliformes; family Cichlidae; genus Pelmatolapia; species Pelmatolapia mariae. The sequence goes on along the minus strand of NW_027052100.1, from coordinate 10,820 downwards.
TCTATATAATCTTATGGTTTCTGTTTGTTGTAGTAGGAGCTCTATAGGCCAATCATGTTATAGCAGGTTTGGATTACAGGTTAGCAAACAATGCATATACTGTACAGTACAGAGCAAAAGGGGGATTGGAGTTGCTGAAATGCATTGTATAAAAATGGGCTTCTCTGTGATCATAAGTTATGTTTTTGTTAGGCAATTTTAAATGTATCTGTATTCATAAATGGAAATGGGAATCTTAGCTTGGATATCCACTGGCTACACTGGAATTGGCTGTTTCTATTAAATGGCATGCCACCAGACTAGTCTGTGTTCCCAGAATCCTAAACTTTTAACTTAGTTCTCTTTCATTTAGTCCAGTTTATTATCTTTGAAAAACAAACAAAACAAGCAGACAAAAAAAACCCCCAAGAAAAATAAAACACATACATATCATAAGAAAAATACATGTGTCCAGAGGTGACCATTCCTAATGACTCCTGATTTTGTAAACAACTCTTAATCTCAGTCTATCCATAGTTCAATATCCATCGCATTGTCTCTTAAAAGATTCATATTCGTATGCAGTTTTTTGTACCCAAAATACGTTTTTCTAGAAGATCCTAACAAGCTATTTTCACTGCAGACACAGTAGGGAAAGCATGGGTGTGCTCATAATAGCACAGTATCATTAAACGTTCCAGATGAAGCAAAATAACAAGAAAATTATATATTTGTTGATATGTCAGCTTGTATACAGCTACTGCAGCTATACTGTCTTTATGTGGACAGATATGGCAAGTCATTAAAGGTTAAGCTATTCTCGAAACATTGTTGTAATTCTACTGCCTGTCTGCTATGATGTCTCTATTGTTTAACTGTAAGAACTGACAGATGGTGTACACTGCTGGTGAGTGAATAATAAATATAAGCTTTACCTACTGCACATAATGTGTGGATAGCATTTCATAACCAATTTGGCAACTTGGTCAAGGAGATGAAAACATGAAGCTCCTATAGATCTATGTCTGAATCTATATATGTTTGAATAGTAACAGAAAGGCAAATGCTTAGTTGAGCATGCCAGTGTGATTGCATTAGTAAATGTGTGTCAAACACAAAAAGGAGAAAATTCAAAAAAACTGTTCTTGAAACAGTCTCTTAATAAAGGCAATGTTTGATCTAGAGGATCTTTTCCTTGTATGTGTCAAAGAGAAAAATGAGCAGGTAAACAAGGGAAAATCAAAGGCCGTTTATCAATGCCCAAGTACGCGAGTACGTACTCGCGTTCTCGGTGAGTACGTACCCGCCGAGAACGCACGGGAGTACGTACCCGCCAAAAACGCGAGCACGGACTCGTGGGCCGTTTCTCAATTCTCAAGTACGCGAGCACGGACTCGTGATTTGTACAGTCGGAACACCAGCGTACGTGATGATGTCACAGGTCCGGAGTTTTTACTGCCGTCCCCTCTTCATTTAACTGTAAGTAACATGTTATGAAGCTTAACTTTAATCACAGCCAAACCAGTTTACTCAGGAACAAATAAAACACTGAAATAAACCAAACATTAACATTTAGAAGTGATCTAAGTGACTTATATATCATTAACCTCAGTAGTGAAACCTCTATTAATAAAAATAGTGTACATGTACATACGTGTACATACCTTAATAAAAACAAGCAGGTGAGATGTTAGAACGCTTTTATTTCTATTCTAGTGGACACTCAATACTATAGACAGCTGCTGGGGTTTCTTTAACCTGAGTAGTGAGAAGTCCGCGAGCGGTTTGGGGGGGGGTTGGAAACGATGTGCCGGGAGTCTGCTGTTGAGTTTTGGACGAAATGCATTCTGGGATATTTAGCTGTCCCAAGTCTACACCGATGCATGCTCGATAAAACGGGCGGATCGAGAACACATCCGGGACTTTTTCGCGTTCTCGGCGTGATGCGTACTTCGAATTGGAACAGTACTTGGTCTCCGACTGATGACGTATCACGAGTACACGAGAACGCAAGTACGCACAAGTACGCATATTGATAAACGCCCAAAATGTATTAGAAAACTTCAAGCGGGCGCTCTTCCGGTGTCATGGTGGCGAGAGTAGCAGCATAAACAGGAGCTCCTGCGTCGATAGCTAAAATAATCTGCAATTCAAGAATATAATCCATTAAAAGTGACTTTCCCCTCAAGAATAATGAGCGGAGATAAAAATGAGAAGGGACGAACCCCAGGCCGAAGCTTAGAAACTCGACTTGAGAGCAAGACATACGAAACACGCTCCGAGCAGGAGGGCGAGAAGATGGCGGAGGAGGCCTCAACATCAGCGTTAGGCTCCCTCAGACAGGTGGTGAGTGAAGTAGTGGCGGAGGGCATGCAAGACCTTAAGGCAGAGATGAAGAAGGAGCTATCGCTCGTGAGAACGAGTTTGAAAGAGGACATGAAAGCCCAAATGAGCGAGTTAACACACGAGATTAACCAACAGGTTACCGCCGCCACAAGCAGGATCGAGGAGGTGGGGAAACGTCTGGAAGAAATGGAAAGAAACATGGTAGGGAAGGAGAAATGGGACATTGGAGTGAGGGATGCCATTGTTCAGCTGTTGGATAACCAGAGGCAGCTCCAAGAGAAGGTTACGGATTTGGAGGGGCGCTCACGCCGTAATAACATACGGATATATGGCATCCCTGAGAACATAGAAGGCACCTCCATGCTAAGGTATGTGGAAAGCATGATGATATCGGAGTTGGGGGACGGTGTGGACTTGGGCGGCGAGAAGAACCTAGGGATAGAGAGAGCTCACCGGGCGCTGGGAGCGCAGCCGCCGCCGGGGGCGCCCCCCCCGATCAACGGTGGTGCGCTTCTTAAAGTTCAATATTAAAGAACAAATCCTACGCGCTGCATGGAAGAAGCCTGTATATATAAAGGAGAAGCAGATTTTCTTTGATCACGACTATGCCGAAAACATACAAATGAAGAGAAAAGAGTATGGCCCGGTTAAAAAAGTACTTGAAGAAAACGCCATCCGGTTCCAGACCCCGCTTGCCAAAATGCGGGTTCATTTTGACTCGGGAATGGTCAAATCAAATCAAATCAAATCACTTTTATTGTCACATCACATGTGCAGGTACACTGGTACAGTACATGTGAGTGAAATTCTTGTGTGCGAGCTTCACAAGCAACAGAGTTGTGCAAAATACAATAATGTAAAACAAGCAAAATATAAAAATGGCTAATCTAAAAAGTAATAAATATATGTACAATATGTAAAGGTATATACATTACTGAATGTGTATACTAAATATGTTTTTCTACGTGTGTGTGTTTGAGTGTGTATATAGTATGTATATACATGTTTTACAAATGAAATAAAGTAAACAATAAAATAAGATATATAAAATATACAGAGGTTGGTATGTGCAAAACAGTGGTATTTATATGCAGTATGGAGTGCATAGAGTGGTCCTGTACAATAGCGCGGAGGAAGCTGCGGCGGATCTAAGAAGACGCGGATACACGGTGGGACCGGTGGCCACAAGAAAGCCCAAAGGCATTACGGCGGAGATGATCAGCAGTATGCTACCGACGAGTGTGGTTGGGCCGCGACGTGCCGGGAATAGAGCTGATCTACGCGGGAGCGCATGGGAAAAGCTGAAGGTTTTCCAGCGCACGGAGGACATCGGTATGGAGGAGTAACACCCGCTGCCCCGCCCACCCCGTTTCGCTGTTAAGATGAACATGGAACGACAGGTGTACCGGGCTGCTGATATAGGGGTAAATGGTTGGATGGCCTCCTCCCCTGGCCGTGATGGAACTTGGGACGTCGATCCCCCTTTGATCATGGAGTGGTGAGGGTCCGATGCAGGTGACTCACATGTTTTTTGTTTTTGTTTTTTAGTTTCCCTTTTTCTTTTAAAATAGGAAACGAGAGGGGCCCCACACTGTGGCATTTCCCCCCAGACTGAGAGGAGAGAAAAAAAAACCTCTCTAATGGAAGACCTGGTTTGTTTGGTTAAGACAAGTTCTGTCTTTGTTCATGTGTGGTTATTATGTGTTCTGAGGGCTGGGAGTATTGTTATGTTGGTGCAGGAAAATAAGTTGGAAATATATAGAATGTATGCGGTATTATAAGGTATTGTCTTTGAATGTAAATGGTATAAAGAATCCCATTAAGAGGAGTAAGATAGTTTCAAAGCTAAAAAGGGAACAAATTGATATTGCGTTTCTGCAAGAAACGCATCTATCAAAGGAGGAACATGAGAAGTGGAAGAGAATGGGATTCAAAAATATTTATTATGCCTCACATAGATCTGGGAAAAAAAGAGGAGTGGCCATTCTGATACTGAACAAGGTTGGTTTTGAGTTTACGGGAGAACATAAAGATAAAGAGGGAAGATTTGTGTTGGTGAAAGGGAAAATGGAACAGGAAGATGTCACGCTGTGTAATATATATGCACCCCCTGGTAGTAGTACAGGGTTCTTTAAGGAGATATTCAGTCTTATTGCCGCAGAAAGTGTTGGAACATGTATATGTGCGGGAGATTTCAATTTACTTCTCCATCCAAACTAGCCGAGACCGGAGGGGAACTAAATTAGAGAAACAAGTAAAAACAATGTTATCTGAGTTGGGGCTTATAGATATATGGAGATATTTACACAAAAATGAACGCAAATTTACATTTTATTCAGCGAGACATGATATGCACTCGAGGATTGATTATTTTTTTACTTTTAGTAAAGATCTCCACAGAGTGAAGGATTGTATAATAGGACAGAGAGATTTATCTGATCATTCAGGATTAACTATGAAGATTGGGTTTAAAGCTAGCCCCAAAAACACCTTATGGAGGCTTAACACAGGTCTGTTAAATAATGACTTGTTTAAAAGAGAAATGGGACAGGAGTTAAAAACATATTTAGAACTCAATGACAATGGAACAGTTAATCCTACAATTTTATGGGATGCGGCTAAGGCATACCTTAGGGGTAAAATTATTGCAAAATGTGCAGTCCTAAAGAAGGTGAGAGCAAAAAAGCTGTCAGATTTGAAGGAAAATTTGGGAAAATTGGAACAACTGCACGCTGTTACAAGGTGCCCCCAGGTATTGGAGCAGATGAGGCCGGTTAAACAGGAGATCCACAAAATTTTAAGTGAGGAAATTGAAAAAAAATTAAAATATAATAGACAACGGTGTTATGAGGCAGGACCCAAAGCTGCTAGGCTGTTATCATGGAGACTCAGGAGGCAACGACAGGAGAACACTATTCATAAAGTTCGAAATTTAAAAACAAATGAGATGACTAATAAACTCGAAGAAATTCAGAGAGCATTTGAAGAATATTACGCTGAGCTATACACACAACCGGATAAAGCAGATGAGCATAAGATTCAGAATTTCTTATCCAGCTTAGATCTACCATTTATAGGTAAGCAGCAGAATGAAAACCTCGTCAGAGAAATATCAGCAGAAGAAATTAACATTGGGATCTCAAAACTCAAGACTTTCAAAGCTCCAGGATGTCATGGATTCCCACCAGAATGGTATAGGCAGATGAGGGAACCCTTAATCCCACTATTAAAGGCCTCTTTCAATTACACTCTGAGTGGGGGGGCACTCCCACCATCGTGGCAGGAGGCATATATCTCTGTCATACCAAAAGCAGGGAAGGATAAAACTGACCCCTTAGGTTATAGACCTATTAGCGTGTTAAATATAGACTATAAACTATTTGCCGCGATTTTGGCTAAGAGGTTAAGTACATTGATGCCCACGCTGATTGAGGAGGATCAAACAGGCTTTATTGGTAACAGACAAACACATGATAATATCAGAAGGGCCATTCATATTATTGACCAGATACTTAAAGGGAAAACTGGAACAGTTCTCATTGGGCTTGATGCAGAAAAGGCATACGATACGGTCGGGTGGGAATTTCTGTTTCATGTGTTGAAGAGATTTGGGATATGTGACAGGTTTATTCAATGTATAAGAATGAGTTATATGTCTCCAACAGCGAGGATCAAAGTTAACGGCAGCCTCTCAAATCGGATAATACTACAACGTGGCTGTAGGGCAGGGCTGCCCGTTGAGCCCGCTGCTCTTTAACCTTTTCCTTGAACCGTTGGCTCAATGCATCAGGGAAGAGACTCGATTGGAGGGGGTTACAACGGGGAACGTGGAAAATAAAATTTGCTTGTATGCAGACGACGTGCTGGTAGCGCTAGGAAACCCGGAAGAGGGAATCCCTCTGCTTATGGAGATGCTGGAAGAATATGGCAGACTGTCTGGTTATAGACTAAACATTCAAAAAACTCAAATCTTGACATTCTTTTTTAACCCCTCAAGACAATTGGTAGCTAAATATAGATTCGGATGGCATCAATCTCAAATGGAGTACTTGGGGATCCTGCTGACAAAAGACCTTGCATTGTTATATGAAGTTAATTATAATCGGGTGAACAAGAAGATATATGAAGATCTGGAGAGGTGGGGTCTGCTCCACCTTGATCTGGACAGCAGAGTTAGAGCGATAAAGATAAATATCCTCCCAAAGCTGCTGTATTTGTTTGCAGCACTTCCAGTGGAGGTTCCAGCAAAACAATTTAGGGAGTGGGATATGCATTGCTCAAGATTCATATGGGGAAATAAAAGGCCGAGAGTGAGATATGCAACATTGCAGATGCCTGGTGAGCGGGGGGGCATGGCCCTACCGTGCTTTGAGGATTACTATCTGGCAGCCCAGATCAGACCTCTAGTGTGCTGGTGTAACTCTAAGTATGAGGCAAAATGGAAGGACATTGAGCTTTCTTTGATGGATTTCCCAGTACAGTCTGTTCTGGGGTCTCTTGAGAGTTTGCCACAGGTGTATCAGATGCAAAATTTCTGTGTAAGTTTTTCCCTGAAAAAATGGGCAGATGTGATTAAAATTTTTGGTCTTAATAGGGAAATAGGGTTGCTGGGATGGCCAGCGTATCTCCCACGCTTCCTTCCAGCATTGTTAGACCATAAATTTAGGGAGTGGTCCAGGCATGGAATCACTGCAATCTGTAAGATAGTTAAGCATGGGGAGCTGATAAATTTTGAGGACATGTGTCAGATTTACGAGATCGGCAGGGAAGATTTTTATCGTTACCTACAGGTTCGGAGCTAATTCTGGAAGGAAGTTAGAATGCCTGACGCAGATGTTAGTGGGGTGATCCAAATATTTATGGATGCTTATGGTGAGAACATTATAAGAGGCACTATAGGCAAAGTGTATAGAAGTTTTATAGCTATGAAAAAGACCTCAACAAGACATGTCAGTCATCGATGGGAAAAAGAAGCAGGTATAACTATCTCAGAGGAAGATTGGTCGCAGATGTGGAAGAATGTGTTATCTACCACAAAGTCTTTAACATGGCGAGATTTTGGATGGAAGAATTTAATTAGATTCTTCATCACACCAAAGCAGAAATCCAAAATAAGTGGTTCAGGCGCTTCATGCTGGAGGGAGTGCGGGGAGGTCGCTGCTGGTTGCTTCCATGTCTTCTGGTCATGCCCTAAACTGAAGACCTTTTGGGAGGAGATTAAACAATTGGTGTTGGATGTGCCGGAAGTAACACTGGACTTCTCCTTTAGTACCATGTACCTTGGGAATATCCCTGAGGATATAAATGAAAGAGACTCATACTTACTGAAAATAATTATGGTTGCATGCAAAAAGGCAATTACTAAATGTTGGTTACAGACAAGCCCCCCCCACACAGAAGCTGGTCATAGACATTAACACAATTCATCATATGGAACTGATTACCTTCTCACTACGGCTGCAGAAGGAGAAAGGAGAGAGACTTTGGGAAAGATGGGATCGTTATACGTCAAGAGACTAGAATCTGATACCTCTGTGATGCAGAGGGACAGCTGCAAATTTGTTTGAATGGAACATGCACCTGTGTAATATGTAATATATGAAAGTAATACGAGGCGATGTGTATTTTGGACTATGTGAACATATGTGAATGTGTTGGTTTCCCTTGCCCTCTTTAGTTCTGTATGTAAAATAAGATGAAAATCAATAAAGAGAAAGTATTAAAAAAAAGAAAACTTCAAGCAAAATGCATGTCATTAGTACTTTATTATCCCTGCAAGGTCAACTCCTGACAAGTAAAACATGTTTAAAGGCTTTACGGTAAGGTTGAACCAACTCAGAGCCCTTTGAAATCCTGAAGAGTCAACACCAACTAAAAACATGAAACTAGAAATGACTACCTGCAGTTATTTCCTAATCTTTACCAAGCGGCAATAATAGTTTGGACCCATTTAAATTGAATCCTGATCATTCTTTAATAGTATTTGCGCAGCACAAGGTGTCACCAGGCCATTCATCTGTCACAACCCCATACAGTCAATTCTCATGAAACTGATCCACCAACACATGGGGCAACCAATCATTTCAGTTTGGAGGTCACCTAGAAAATCGTTAGCAATAAAAGAGAAAACACTTATTGGGATTCTTCCTTCTGTCACGCAGAAATTATTTATGTCCCACATTTTCTACTAAAAATGCCAGTTTGCGCTTTATTGAAACGAGACTAAAAGGTCATGGTATGCACAGTACGAAAGGAACAAACATTGTGCACTTTCTTTCTGCATTCCTACGCAGGATCAGAGCTGAGAGGAGGAATAGGAGATCAAAAGAGATTAAGAGGAACAGAACGGGAGCTGGAGAGAGTTTAACAAAGTGAGCATTAAGAGGTCAGATATTGTATAATTAATCAGAGCTCTGCGAAGAGGCAGGCGCTGTGTATGAATCTCAGAGATGATAAAACATTCATACCCGCATTCACATAGAGCCACTTTCTAAGAGCGCAGAGCTTAAATCTAGTGTCATTCCTGTCTCTATTTCAGCCTGAAGGTTTACTTTGCACCACGGACAATTTAACAGCAATTTGAACATTTCAGTGATTAATGCTGGCGACCAGGGACATGAGTGTGTGCTCAGCTTCTGTTTGTGGATGCATGTGAGATGAAAATAGAAAGGCTTAGTCAAGGTTTGTGCTCACGAGAGATGACAAGATCTTGTTTTTCTGGCTATGCTGACTTACATTTATAGTAATACAAAAACTGATAAATGCAGCGTGTGAAACTGACACATTTTTGTGCAATGCTGGAAAGTTTTAAACCTTTAATATGTCGGCACAATGCTGTTCTTCTAATGTTTTACTCTTCTGCATCATTGAAGTGCTTTATTGATCGATTTGATTTAATTCTCTTTAAATAGCATTAAAGTATTTTCTAAATCAAACAGTCTCAAACAATGATTTGCACGTGATTTATCAAGAGTAATAATGAGGTGAAAATTGGCACTTGTGTAGAATTCATGTTGTGTAGAAAAGAATGTAACAATGTGAAAGATTCATATTTATGTCAATCAGGTCTGCAGTAGTTTGTCTTCCTGTGCTGCTGATATTTGTCCCACAGCTCTAATCAATAAACATTAACAAAAATAGAAATCCATAAACATTAGATACTATGTACATTTCAGTACATAGTGCTGCACAATTGATCAATATTAGGATCACAATCATTTATCACAAATATTCATTTATTTGTGTGTTAAAAATGTTGTTGCACTGTCATGTAAAGAAAATACTGCGTTAACATTTTCACATGTGTAAACAAAACTGGTCTTAAATTCATCTAGGAGGAAAAATAAAAATGGTAATTTAAAAAACCCAAACTTAACACAAAATAAATCAACAGACCACTGCTTTCACCTTTACACTGGGTTACATTCCTGTTAATTAAAACTTATTTGGAGACAAATAAGTTGTCTTTCATTCTATTCATTGTACCTGAACGATGGATGTGAATAAATCTCGTAGCAACGTATTCAATTCCTCTTTAATTCCCCTGTGATGTTCTTCACTTTGGGAAATTACAGTGCAGGCTTGTTTTGTCTGGTACTTTGATTTTCTTGATGCCTTCATTACTCACTATGTTCAGTGGACACCCCTCTTTGGCCGAATGCATGCAACTGCATCTTTGTAAGCTGGATGGTTAATGCAGATACATTGAGTCGACGTTGGATGCATTATTTTACCGTCCTCAATGCATTCATCATACTACAGTTTGCAGTATGTTTTCAGGCAGTTGAATAATTTGTGTAGCTTTGCAGTGCAGACATGACTCTGCCACAATCTTACCTTGTAATTTCTTCATGTCAGGCATGTCGCCAGGTAGCGATCTTAGAAGCACCTGATTTTGCTTATTCACCAAAGTCACGATCAATTTTAAAATTGATTCAATTGTGAAGCCCCAGCACCTTGCACACAAATCAGTGGCACTTTTAGTGTAATAACACAAAAGGGTTTAAAGAAAAATACTTGAAATGTAACAGTGTTTTCAGTACCACTGAGTAAAAAGACGAAGATTAAAACAACACAAACAGTAACATCAATCAGAACAATATACTAAATTTACAGTGAGGCATTACAAGCATGCTGAACGTGAGAGGCAGAACATTTTTCAAAAACATATATCTTGATTATTTGATAAATTAAACAAAAGTTTAATTGCATTCATTTTATATACATATATATAATATGTATGTGTGTGTGTGTGTGTGTGTGTGTGTGTGTGTGTGTGTGTGTGTATATATATATATATATATATATATATATATATATATATATATATGTGTATGTATTTGTCCAAGCTTTGGGCCATACAATTTTTATACAACTTGGAAATGGTTGGACTTGGAAATGAAAAAAAAATGTCTTAAAAATGTTATGATTTGAGATGGACCCATATGAGTATCAAGTCCAGAAGTATATTTTAGTATCTGAGTATGTTTCCCACA
>NW_027052099.1:0-33919 GCF_036321145.2 Pelmatolapia mariae | reverse complement strand
GCAGCCAAGGGACTCCAAGAAGGCTGGGTACACTGAACTGTTGTTCAACACATAAGCAGATACACATTCACAATCTTTTTCCTGACCAGAAGAAGCAGTGAACAAACCCTCTCGTCCAGGGAGAAAAACTCCAAAGTATGGGCAGCAAGCCGAGGGTATAACAGCATATGCACAGCAGCCTGCTGCCTCTCACCAAGCACCACTGGATTCTGGACTGGACTGGGACAGAGTCCAGCCACTCTCGAGGAGACTGGTTCCATAGCCCAAGATATGAGTTTATGTGAGCCTGACTATATCTAGCTAATACCTCTCAACCTCACACACTAGCACCAGCTCCTTCCCCAACAGAGAGGTGACTTTCCATGTCCCCATCACAAGCAAGGGTAGCTGGGAATTGGTCTACTGGGGCTTCTGGTTTCCTTTGTTTAAAATTCAAGACCGAATGCCCTAATAAAATGTGATTATTGAAACTTTATTATTATGTTAACTGTTCACTGTGTGTGTGATCATTGGTTAACTGATGCTAAAAGCTTTGCAGTCGTCCAGCATTCCGTTTCTAATTCGAAGAAAAACTGTTTCATTACAGCAAAAAGAGCAGAACATCATTATTTCATAGTTTGTGTGACATCCTGACATGTTTACTGCTACAAATCATCCTGATGATGAGCAGTCATGTTGTCACAAAAAAATGTAATAAAAAATATTTTAACACTATGAACCACTAAAACACAAAGTGTGAATATTACATGACAAGACCTGTTTATCCAAATAATTCTCCATAAATCAGATTCTACTTACTTTCTGAAAGATTTTAGTTTCAGTTATCCAATATGTCCAACATCCCTCCTCTGAACATATCCAACTAGCTTTGCTTTTCTAGCTTAAACTCCAAACTATCTCAACCTGTTTTGTCCCTCTGATGTAATCCTGTCCATCCTTGTCACTGCCAAATTGTTCAGCTATAGTATGGCAAATCTGCAGTTTTGGGCATTATTTGCCCTTTACTACAGACACAGACAGGTTCACCTTACATGGACCAGATGTCAGGTGTATTGAGACTCATGGCTTTAACTGAGCCATAAATTCAAAAGCAGCTGAGATGAGGTCCAGAGGTCCCTGCCGTCAGATTTTAGTACACACAAGTTGTTAGCAGAGTGAATGTGTTGCTGGAAAGAGATGTCAGAAGAAACAGACTGATTAGAACAAATCCTGCATGTTTAACCACAGCAGCTACTTCATGTTGTTGATTCTATTTTGAAGCTGAAGAGACTTTTCACCACAGAGAGTTCTGGTTTCGCAAATAGCAGTGTTCACGCTGTGAGAACTAGTTTACAGAGCTATGTGGTAAAGTGTCAGACTGTCCTGAGATAAGGTGGCATCTCTCTGGTTGCTCAGTCACACTTTTGTGTTGATAGTCACAAAAGTTATAGTTTAATGTCTGCAAGGAAAAAACATTTTACCATTGTAGTGTAATAGTATAGCAGCACTGTTACTTTTGCAATTGCAGTCATTCGTGTCTGCTTTGTTCTGCAGAAAGTGGCCCAACTGTAATTCACTTAGCATTGAGAATTAAAGATTTTACTTATGAAAAAAAAACAACTGTCATACCTACCAGTTTTAAGCAATCAAAACCTATCCTCCACATAATCAAAATTAAAAAAATTGTATGTGCTAGCTGTAGTATAATAATACTACAACGCTATAATTTGTGTGTTTTGTTCTGCAGAAAGTGATCCATCTGTAATCTACTCAGCAGTGAGAGCTCAAGACTTCAGTTATAGACAAACATCCATCACACCTTAGAGGAAAAGAGGTAGAGCTTCTCTTTATCAGTTTCGACAGAGACATGTTTAGGTAAGAAAACCACATCATGACTAAAACTCAGGATATTTAACTTTTTTCTATAATTTCATAAGAAATTTATTGTTTTCCTGCACAGTGGAAATAGAGCTATATTTGAAAAAAATCTGGTAAATCAGCATAACCAAAATGTCAAAGAATGGGGTCAGTGTGTGCACAGTAATTGCAGTAAGTACAGCTAACTGTACCTGTGGTGTACCAAAAGGTTTAACTTTAGGTTCTTTTTTATGTGCAATTAACTGGGTCAAACTTTACACACCCACACCTCACTTCACTGGTACATCACCACTGCTCAGCTTTACTCTCTGAAGCCTCACTACTCTCTTACCCAATGGGAGTGTGGGAAAGGTCGGCAGCCTGTTACAAAGTCACTCAGTATACCAGAATGAAGTGAATGAAAACATGATGTGAGACAAGAGGGTGTCGCACAAGACAACAAAAACTGAATACCAACCCTGCTGTCAAGTTATAAGAATCTCATCTCATAGTATACAGAACAGATACTTCATGTGGTGGTTGTTCCTGTTTTTAATTGTCACTGTCTGTGAAATCTTCTGTGAGAAGCTGGAAGTAGCAAAAGGTCACAGCAACTGTTTCAGCTCTGTGGGTTCCAGGTTTTACTCTTGTAAACATCAACAAGCCAAGTGTGGGTGGTATGGAAGATCAGAGGTGTCTCATTATCAGTAACATGTGAACTGTGTAACACAGAGAGGTGGAGACTGGAGGTCTTGAGTGAACTACAAAGCTTGTAATCATGTTTCCTGTTGTTTGAATTGTGTGTGTTTGTGTTCAGACTTTAAACCAGAACCAGAATTGTCTACTCTTCACTGAAGTAGTCCACCAGTCCAACCACTGACGTCCAGCTGCTGGTCTCTAACTGGTCCCCCCAGCACCTCAAACCAGAGGACGTCCACATGTTCAAAATACTTTTTGTGTATTTTATATCTTTTTTTCACATATTTAGACTCATATGCATTAAAAATCACATAAGCATAACTGTGTGAGTACTTAAACAATGATAATAAAACGTTTTATCGCCAAAATAAGTACACTGTTACTTATACTCAATGTATGAGTTTGAAACATTGTTCTTTTTCCAATGCTTCGCCAATGTTTAATGTCATTAATTTAACATCTAATAAGTAAAAATTCAGATATTTAAGCACCTTGTTCTTGTTCCTACTACTGTGATTTGTTTTCTCTGCAGGAAAAATACATTTTCTGTTCTCACTCAAGTTCCTCACATGGGTCTGTGGGTTTCATCAAGATGTCAGATGGAAAATTTGACCTCTTCCGGTTTGGTTGTAGCTAAGCGATGCACACCTCCTGTCATTGCACAAAACAAAGAAACCAACCAACCACTAAACTGCAGCAGCAGCTTTACAGTGTATGTAAACTGCTCAGGTGAGCTTCAGTACAGACAGACACACTGAATCTAGCCATCAGCATGACATGACAAAAAACGTCATTTTCATTAATTAACTGGTCAATTAGAAGGAAAAATAGTAAAACTATTTGGTAGAAACGTCTTAAATGTGAGTGTTTATTTATTGTTCCTTCATGTGGGAAACACTCATAGTGTAACACTCAGAGCTTGGACATGACACCAGCAAGCTGAAGTGTTTAGAGATAAACTACAGACTCATGACCATGCAGCTCAGACTGGACAGGATGTTATTATCAATCATGAGCCAATGCAGAGACCCTTCTTTAAGCATCCATCCATCCTCTTCTGCTCGTCCTTATCAGGGACTCAGGTGGTGATAAGGTACTTAAACCTCCAGAGATCTAACAGATCTCTGTAGAACAGCTGTAGCTCCTGATGTGTTACATGGGGTGGTGCCACGAGACCCAGAAGGTAGTGAGAGGCCTCTCCACTGCTATCGTGGCACCATGGAGAGGGACAGGAAACGGCTAAGTAGACTGGTGAACAGCGCCAGATCTCCCCAGACATTTCCCTAGATCACAGATCACAGAGGAGATGGGTGAGAGGAGGATGTTAGCCAAGCAGGGATAGCTCAGTAGGTAGAGTGGTTGCCCCATGATCGGAAGGTCGGGGGTTCGACTCCACTGAACAGCTACCCTGAGGTACCCCTGAGCAAGGTACCGTCCCTAAACACTGCTCCCCGGGCGCTGCATTGGTGGCTGCCCACTGCTTCACTGGGTGAATGGGTTAAATGCAGAGGAGTAATTTCCCTACGGGGACTAACGCACACACACGACTCATAGCTAATGTTCATTATGGAAAACACCTTTCACCCCCTGTGTGAGGCTGTGGAGGAACTGAGCAAGCCCCTCCCTTCATCCTGACAGCAGTCAGACTGTACAATACACAACAGGATAAATGATGTTTGTAAACACATGTATATTATTTATTATTCACACTGCAATTTATGTATATATAAAAATAAGTAATTTTTTTCTTATTGTGCATAGTATCGATCTGTACGTAAATATACTATTTTGGCTCTTTTTAGGCAACATACCCATACTAAGGGTTAGGGTTAGATAAAAATTAGATAAAGCATAATTAGTATGGGTATAAAAATATTTAAAACTTTGAGATGTACCTGGACAATACTAACCTTTTTCTAATAAATTTCTAATTTGCTTTTTCTTCATGTTCTTCATGCTGCTGTAACAAGTGTATCCATCACAATTTATTGTTAAATGGGAGTGGCTGTGGTGGCTCATGCTCCGGAGGTGCCAGAGTGGGTTGTCTGTGTGTGATAGGTAAAATTTTTTTAAATTAAATTAAAAAAATTGCTTGGGCATAAAAAAAAAAGAGAATGTATGAAAGTGTGGGTGAATGGCACTTATTGGAAAAAAGCCTTTGAATGCTCAGACGGGAAAAGAACTGCATAAGTAAATTCTGTTTAATGTCTATGTTATGTATGCAGTAGCTATTCCTGAGCATTTACTCAGGCTGCTGTCCATGGTGCTGACCAAAAGCCATAATGATGCCATTGGTTACAGATCATTGCTATGTGATGTTATTTTTGGAGTGTGTGTGTGTGTGTGTGTGTGTGTGTGTGTGTGTGTGTGTGTGTGTGTGTGTGTGTATGTGTGAAAGAGAGAGAGGGAGAGTGTGTGTGTTTGGTCGGGTACATAGTGACCTACACAGAAATAAAATCACATAAATATAGAACTGAAATTGCCAGTTTTTGAAAAAAGTTCTTTATTCATGTGGCAAGAAAACAAAAACCCTCAACAGTTTTGGTACTTTGGTGTCATCAGTGTTAGTTTAAATTAACTTTAGTTGGGTTTTTTTTAGTATATTTTTATATGTTTGTAGTATATTTAAGGATGTTTTGCTGCTTCACTATTTGCTGAAACATGTTGGTCAAACAATAAAGTTGTTCTTCATATTACAGCTGCTGCTGGAGCCTCAACCTCTTTATAAAATACTACAGCCTGCTCAGGAAGTAAAGCTGAAGGCCAACACAATCACAGCTGCCATCTAGTGTTTAAACCAGGTGTTACAGCTGAGTGGCTGCTTTATACATGATGACACTTGAACATCCTGTTGTGCATAAATTGGCAGCTGAGCTAATTTGGGTTTCCCTGCTTTTTACCAGAGCATTATCAACCACTGTTGTAGCTGTGATGGTGACAGGAATTTCAGCTGTAACAGTATAAATCATTTTGCACTCCACTGAGTAAATTGAGATGGGGGCATGTTGGGACATATGTTTCTTGTACTTCCTGACCTTCTTATTTCATTTGTGCAAAATGTTTGTTTGGTGCAGCAGCATTTTAAATTATGTTCATCAGGCAAAGAAACGTTTTTTACTCAAATGGGGATGGGGAAGAGGGGTCAGTATGTGCACACCACCACGACTCTGGGTTTGAATTGTGCTGTCAGTAACTTTGCAATGCCTGAAAGATGAAGCTCTGCTGGATGAGTAATTTGTTGTAAATTACTGAAACATTGTTTCTACTTGTATGTTGAAAATATGCACACACACTGTAATCCCAGGAGTGAAATCACACAGAGAACTGAAAAGACCCATATTAGTGAAAATATATCATTCATTTTACAAACTAAAACACGTGTTTCTTTATAGTCATCGGTGATTTAAATGAACGTTCACATTTTTAGCTGTTTGTTTTTTAGAACTACTTTCCTTTTTTCTGGATTAAAACACTGCGTACACTTTGCTGGTGTTGTTGATCAGTTACAAATTGAAAGCAGGAGTAGTTACCGCTGACTCCCCTTACTCCTAAATAAATGAGTTGTTCTTCAGGTTATATTAAACATGTTACAGCCTGTTGAAGACTAAGGACTGAATTTCTCATTAACTTGTTTTTTTTTTTAATCTCAGGCATTCTCTAGTATCGTTAGACATCTGTGTGAAATGTCTGCTGTAGCTTCTGCATCTCTACTGGACTTTACTTTTCTGTCTGCCTCCTGCTCGTCTCTACTGGTGAGACTGAACTCGTTCTACGTGCAGCAGGATTTCCTGAAGACTTCTGTAAAATTAATTGTTAATATAAACTGTCTATGTTCCAGTCAAATAAACAGAAGCATTGCACTGCAGATGATACACTTTGATTAGATTTGTGATTCTTTAAAATGGGTATCATACAGTTTTATACCACAGCAAAAACAAGTATTATTATGAATATCTTCTCCTGGGAAACAACGTGGTTCATCCGTCCCTGACTGGATCTTCTCCAGCACTTCATCCACATCTGACCTCGTCTTGCATCTGCTCCTTTTCCTGAAAAAGATAGAAACGAAAAACACCTCGCTCCCTACCTTTCTGTATTTATATTAGCGAGAAATTCTCAGCCTGCTGTTTTCCACTTATTATCTAAGTTTGGGACACACTGTTCAGACCCCTTGGCCCAGAGAAATATCACCCTGACTTTAGGTAGTTATGATGTGTAAGCAGGTTTGTAAATCCTTCTGATATATATATCACAAAACAGCTTTTTAAAATTCATTTTATTCCTAACACATCCAGAAGAAGGGGGCAAGAGTTGGCCAGAGGCAAAGCCACCAAATGAATCACATTTCTGTGAAGGTGAAAAGAAGAGCAGCACATCAGCATCCTGCTAATGTGCAGACAACAAAGTTGTGTTTTGAGGCCCTGAAGAGAAAATATTTCAAGAAATTATACATACATATTACTAATATGCTAAAATATTTTTTCCTTAATTTTTACTGTTTTAAAACTTGTACTTTCTGCTGTGACCAAGAAAATTTCCAACGTGGAGGACTAATAAAGGTTTATCTTATCTCTTATCTTAAATACACCAACAAATATATACACTTTAAATCCTTATTCACTTATACTAAATTATTATTGGCCTGTCTTCAGAAGATCATCTTGTTGAGAGGAGAGCCCTATGTCATTGGTGCAAGCAATTGGATTGGGCTCATGCTCAGGCAAAAAGAATGATTTAGATTTTTCCATTCATCCCATCTCTGTTTATTTCCTTTAATATTTTATAAAGTCCAGCTTGGTTAAATCATTTTTTTTTTTACTTCACTCCACTAGAGACACTGTCAGTCCACGCATGCAACCCTGGCATCTGTACAGAGCCTTCGGCAGTACCGAGTGATTCAAAGCTTCACATATTGTGCCACTAACAGATACTCAGTTACATGAATTGGAGGCTCTGATCCATAAAAGTTATATTACTGATCATAATACAAAAGCTTTCACTTAGAAAGATTAATCTAACCATTGTACTTTAATAATACTGGATGTATGTGCATAGTATTAAATCCATTATTGTCCATTTGTTTCTGTTTTATAGGAGCGTCATTGATTTTGGATCGATGGAACTCCTTTCAGATTTACGTACTGGTGTCGTGGAGACCCTAACAACTATATCCACAGACAGCACTGCCTACACATGAACTGGGCAGGTAAATGTGATGTTGATGTTGGGGGGCTGGGGGGGGAACAGTAAGAATACCCAGACATGTTTGGTGTGTCAAATACTTACTATTATTTTGAACTTAAAACAGTTTATTTACTGTATCTTTCTTACCATATTACATAAAAAGGGTATTTCACTCATTTAGAATATATATATATGTCAATGTATATATCAAACAATATTTATATATTTATATACATTGAGAAAGTATAGTCTAGAGTCACTGTGGTTTTGGTATCATACAACACTAAATGTTTTCTCAGTACAAAAAAGTATGTGGAGCAGCACAGTGGCCCTGCATGGTGTGATTAGTACTGTTGCCTCACAGCAAGGTCCAGGTCAAGAGTTCAATTCCACCAAGTCTTCACTGTGTTTGTGTGGGTTCTCTACAGGTACTCTGGCTTCCTTCCGCAGTCCAAAGACATGTAGTTATTGGAGTTAGGTTGATCGGTCCTTCTAAATTGCTGACAGGTGTGAATGATTGCTTGTCTCGATCTGTTAGCCCCGTGACATACTGGCAACTTGTCCAGGGAGTACCCTACCTCTCACCCTATGGTAGCTGGGAAAGGCTCCAGGCCCCCTGCGACCCTGAAAAGGACAAGTTGAAGAGAATGGATGGATGGATTATGGTTTCACTTAATGTTTATTTTTTGGTACAGGACACAGATTTATGAATGATGTATACAGTCACATATCCATAGGTCTGCATCTGGAAAAGAAGATAATTCCTGACATTATGGCATGGTTCACTGGACAAAGAAGCAAATAATCTCTAAATACCCCACCTTGAAAAATCTGTTTCTCATTTCACATCTTTGCTTCTTTTCTTTCACTTGAAATGAAGCAAACAGTGGAAAACTGGAGCTTGACTGTCTCTTTTGATAGACGGAAACTGAATGTGTAATGGAAAGAATGCTTTTAGTAAATCTTTATTTTCCAGAATGAACTTTTCTTTTCATCTTCATCATTAAAGTTTCAAGCATTGAATCCAACTGGTCTATGAGTCTGTTCCACATCTCACATATTTATGGGTCTAATAACTAAAATCCAAGACATCCATTGGCATCATTCAATTTTAGATCAATCAAGCCTTTTGCTCAACTGTCTCAGATGTGCATGAAAGTTTTATTGGTAGAAAATGTAATCATCTATAATGATTGAAAATGAGTGAAATTTAAGCTTCAAATATACGCAGTTAGCTACTGTTAGTTTTCTCTAGTAACACTTTGAGGAATCTCTGATGCACTTTTGACCTTTAGGGTTCATATTGAACACACAGGACTGCTTTCTCACATTTGTGCAATATCTCAAAAATTGAAAACATCCTCTCTCAGAGTGATTCTGAAAAGCTAGTGAAACATCATTATCAAGATCAAGAAGTTTGTCATTTACACCGCAGAACACAGCGGTTAAGTTGTGCAATGAAATTCTTACTCTGTGAGGTCCCTACACAGAAATAAACAAAATAACTAACTATAAAATAAAAACATTGAGAAGAATAAATAAAATAAAGCAGATATTATTTAGAGAAGGGTAGTGCTTTTGTTGTGTTGTGGCACCCAAACTGTGGAACAGTCCTCTCCAGCTGAATCTGTTATTTGTTTTAACAACTGCTGAAAACTAATTTTTACAGTCTAGCGTTTATTTCCACATTGGACATGGCAGTCTTTTCCATAGCCTGCTCCTCTGCCTTGCTGTGTTTCCTGTTCCCAGGGCGGCTGCGGTCTAGCCCTCCCCTGTACCTGAATCAGTTTCCTGGGTGAGGGGGGCTAGGGCCCGGTTGGTCACTACTCCAGTTTTCAGACTGGCTGAGGCTCTGCTAGTCCCTGCACCCATACCAGCTCCTCGGGTGGGGACAGCTGCTGCCCAGCCATTGTTGGTGCCTGTTGCGGCTCCCAGGGTGAGGGTGGCCATGAACCAGCTCAATCCTGCACCCGTACCTACTCCTCGGGTGGGAATGACTTGTGTCTGGTCTGCCCTGGCACCCATGCTGGTCCCTGAGGTGAGGCAGGCCAGGACACAGCCGACCTTCGCACCCATACCTACTCCTGGGAGCGGCTAGTGTTCGGCAGGTACCGGCATCCATTCCTGTCCTCGCTGGTGGCTCAGATGAGCCTGGCCGTTTTCCTCATTTTCTGGAGGCTCAGGAGAACTAGCACAACCACCACTTCAGCCACCACTACAAACTCTGCTTCTGTCCCTTGCTCAATCATTACCTCTGTTACTCGCTGACCCTGCTTTGCCTCAGCCAGGGGTCACCGCACCTAGCTCAATAGGTAGTCCTATATGGTACACCATACTGAGAAAACAATATGAATACTAATACAAAAATGTGTACTTAATATAAGTATATTTCACCATTTAATGTTTATCTTGCAAGTCTATGGGGAGGTGTTGCCAGATTAGGTAGGCACCTGATGACATTTTGGCCTACCTTTGTACTGTTTTGTGGATATCCACCAACAATATTCCTAATTTGCCAATCCTGGGTCTATTTAGTGTTGTACAGGTAGTAAAACAATGACAAATCAAGACTTAAAGATGATTCAAAGACAAATCAGCTAATTATGAGTGATCCCATATTAATATACCCTAGATAAGCCTTGCAGGCATTTCAGCAATCTTTTAACAGGTCAACACTGGACAAACGCTCAGAAAACAATGGCCATGAATGTCTGATGCTCGGTGGATCTTTCCTTTGTCTTATATTTTCTTAACCATGCAATATAAACAGGCAACAGAGAAGACCATGACTAAGCCTGAGTTGCAGATAAACTCCTCGTCATGATTATCATCAGTTAGCCAGTTGACATTTTGGAGAAGTAACAGCTTTTGAAACATTGTTCAAAACTCACACATTTTAACGCAATTAAAATAATGCAATTAATCCATTTGGAGCGCAGAATGACTCAAAATCCCTGAAATGTCTCTCTCAACACATTTCGGGCAGTTCATCCAAAGATTGTTCAGTCTGCGCTCCAGATGGGGTGACTGTGTTAAAAGTTTTAATAGCGTCAATCGTGATCAGCGTTAATGCATTAATGTTGATGTTAATGTTGAATGTGAGTGTTTATTTACAACAATCCAACATTAGTGAAGGTCCAAATTCCACAGAGTCTAATTTCTCCACACAATCTCTCTTTTAAAACACAGATCTGCTCACTGTTCTCCACAGAAGGTTTCTTCACAAGAATCCGTGCAGAGGAAGAATAATTCTCAAAGAGGCAGACAAGCCAGTCACATGGGCAGAGAAGCGAGGCTTTCACTAACTTTTATTTTTTTAATGATTCAGCAAAGACTGAAGATGAGCCACCACCTCAATTGTTGCTGCCCAACGAGGACATCAAGGACAGGTGTGCGATCGCTCATGTGACCGTGGAGACCGAGGGCCAGGAAGTCCTGTCTCTGCACAAAAACGAACACATGCACAAACACGTACAGATGGAAAAGAGGAGCGATTGAATGCTTAACATGTTAACATAAATATTTGTGAATGCCTGATCAGTATTAAACCTAACTTCATGCTTCACACTTAAAAGCCTGAAACCAGCAGGCTGCTTACACAGCAGTAAGCCTACCACAAAGGACACTTTTCATAAGTCTGATTTAACTCTTGTTCTTAAACTACATTTATAACCACATTTGAAAAAGTAATGCTTCATTTTTTATCTTGGCTGAATAAAACATTAATCGATGAAGGTATTTGGATTTCTTTGAAACACTGAGTGTTTCATGTGGTAAAAATACAATAATTGTGATAAATATCAGAAGCTCGGTGTATCTTTATTTTGTCTAGGGTTAGGGTTATGACTGAGGTCAATGTGTGGCTTGTTTTCTTAACAACACATACGGATGACAGAGAAGAGCATGACTGAGTTTGACTTGGAGTCAACTCATTTGTGATTATCATCAGTTAGCCAACAGCCTCAGTTATAGTTGGAGAAGTAACAGCTTTTGAAACATGGTTCAAAACTAAAGGTCACACATTATTTCACAAGACCTGTGAACAGTAGCGGTTTTAGATACAGGCGAATAACCAACTTGCAAAATAAAACAAAATAAAAACAAACCAACAAACACGAAAAACCGCAGACATCATGATACAGAGTTATAATTTGCACCGATGTTTTTTTCCAAATTCTATACCCGAAAAGTGAGCGCGAGAGCCCTCGATGCGCTGCTTGCTGCTGAAGTCAAAGTAAACTTTATTGTCATCTCCGCTACATACAGTCCAGTATATAGAGAGACGAGACAGTGAGGCTCCAGTTACAACTGTGCAAGTAAACAAACAATAAATATAAGAAGAGTAAGAAAATAAATATACACTTTAGGACTCGGGGTAAAGGGATCAATAACAATTTAAAATTTATATTTTATATTTTGTTGATTTAAAGTCTCACACACAACC
Source organism: Pelmatolapia mariae (assembly GCF_036321145.2). Taxonomy (NCBI): domain Eukaryota; kingdom Metazoa; phylum Chordata; class Actinopteri; order Cichliformes; family Cichlidae; genus Pelmatolapia; species Pelmatolapia mariae. The sequence continues at coordinate 21,756 of NW_027052099.1, read as the reverse complement.
CGTTTTTAAAGTTTAAAAAAAGAGAAAGAGGAGGAGGAGTGTAGCGACTTCCACAGTCGCTAGAGGACCGGGGATTGAGCCTGCCTATTTGCCTGACGCGCTGTCAACTTTACGCAATAATGCGAGAGGTTGAATTGCTAGCCTTGTTTATTCACAGTGCTTTGAAAAGTTTACAGAGCAATGTGATCGGCTCGCAATTCAAACTCTTAGAACTTCACAGGCTGTAATGTAAGAAGGGGGAAACTCGTTGTGCTGCGGTCAACAAAAACTACAGCTACCCAGTCTGTCAAAATCAAACCAGTGAAAGACAGACTGACAACGGCCTCTTAATGTCACCGCTAGCACCCACGTGACTCCCGTTACACATCACCATAGCAACCAAACAAATGAAAACCCGGTAATCATTAAAATTCAATACATTTAATTATGGCTCCTACAAGGAAAAACGAGCAAAAGATACAGGTAAGCAGATGTGTCATTGGAGAATGGCAGGTCATGTATCCTAAAACATTAAGAATCAGAATACTTTATTAATCCCTAAGGAAAAACTGTGGGTTACAGTTCCTCCAAGAAGAACTGGTAAAAATAGTAACAGTAAGAGACTAAACTCCAAACAATATATACAATAATATAATATTAATTAGTTAGTGTCAATTGTTGATTTGTCCTGTTCCCATTATATGACGAATTATGATGGCTGTTTGGTAGCCGTTTGCATACTATGCATACTCTCTCTCTCTTCATATATAGGGTCATATGTGTGTGTGTGTGTGTGTGTGTGTGGGTGGGGGGGGGGGGGGGGGCTAGGACTGCCACTGCCTGTGAATTTCAAAACACATCAGAAAACACACATCTTAAATGAAGAGAGGGTGTCACTTCACTGTCACTTCACCTCTCTTTTGGACTTTCTTGCTCTGTATGGTTCACTTCATGCATTTACACTGATCTACCATCACTACCTCTACCCCTTGCGTCTTCACTGTCATACCTTCTGCTCCTTCACACATGTATTCTGTCTGCTCTCACTATAGGTCTGGGTTAATTTCTCATTCTCCAACGAGAAGAAAAAATGGAAAATACGAAAATATCAAAAAATTGTGTGTATAAAATAAACTTTAACAAACGTATAACCTGTACAAACTATAACACAATAACTGAGTCATCTGGAAAGTAAATATTGGCCAGCCCAGGAATACAGAAGCTGCAACATTAGGATATAACAAAAAAAAAAAAAAAAACACACACATTAAATAGGCTACAAGAATGATACTAACAAATTGACGAGACAAGAAGCCTAAAACCCTGTTCACCAAAGAGACAAGGAACAAAACTGAAACATAAAAACATTTTCACAACCCAGAAGGTCAACGCACAAAACTCAAAAGTATGGTCCAAAACCCAGGGATCATAACTCTGACATCCACCCATCCATTTTCGTCTGCTTATCCAGAGCCAGGTCATGGGAGCAACAGCCTACGCAGAGAAGCCCCTACGTCCCTTTCCCTAGCTACCTTCTGTAGCTTCTCTACGGGAATACCAAGGCATCATTCCTTTAATATGATAATTATTATTTTTATTTTTAAAAGACATGTTCAATCCTAATTAAACACATGAAATATCATGTAGTTATACTCTTTGGAGACACTTTGTCAACTAGTCGGTGTAAAGTTAAGCGGGCAGCCGAAAGGAGAAGTAGTCAGTATGAGGAAATTGTTTTGGTGAAGAAATAAATAGGTGCAGTGAAAGTCTGGCCAGCATGAATTACATGATACACGTGTCAGTTTTCAATGTTAGTTCCCAGTTTTGAAGCGTCAAAGAAACAGTATATAAGCACTGATCTTACTGCTGTTTAGCACTTCTCACTGGACGGCTGAAGCTACCGGTCGGTGCTGAAACGAAATCTACTCTACAAATATTCTACATATTCTCCAGAAGGTCTGCAACAAAATCTGTTCTATCCTGTTTTTTAATGAATGATGTCTTGATGTCTTCTGTTTTTCACAGAGATATTAAGGATCACCATGAAGCTGCTGACGGTGTTTGCGCTTCTTTGTGTAATGATGCCTCTGATCATTACTGCTCGTGAGTATTAAAGTATATTGCACATATGTGTGTATATGTCTGTATGTATTCATAAAAATAACCGTTTTCAATATTAAATGGAAATTTAACAATCAAAGTCAACATCTGATGTTTTAATATAATTTTAACTTTTTAATTTGAACTTTTATTCCAGAAAAATCAGGCAGCAGTGGGGCAGAGAATAAGCCACCAGGTGGGTCAACATTTTAAAAACTCACAGCAAAATTAATCACAGTTCTGTGATGTTGAACGGAACAGCAACACGTCAATGTACTACAAAGTCTGTAGTACAAATGTTGTGTTATTTCAAAATTATTATTTGTAACGTAAATTGAAATCTAAAATTTTATATTAAATATGGCAAAATATTTAATTAAATATATACATTTGAAAAGTGTGTCCATAGAATAAAAAAAGAAAGAACACCATGCAAATACAAAATGTTTTCACAGATGCAGGAAAGTCATACAAGTGTAATTTGCTTGTCTTTAGAAGAGCATGTTGTTGAGAAGAGAATCGTATGTCCTTGGGGCAGATGTTGTACATGGCCACGGATATGCATAAGGCAACGGGGGTAAACCTGATTTTTGATTTACCACTTTGTTTCTTTCTCTTAATATTTAATAACAATATCCATTCTTTTTGTACAGTGCTGTTAAAGTATACAGGTTATTTTGTTGATACACCTTACTGAATATTTCCCTCAGTATACATGTCTTATAGTTTCAGTTAATATTGTTTTCTTTGTGTGTGTGTACAGGACAGAGGTGGACGAATAATATATATACGGTCACCACTGATACCGATTTTGTCTGGGTCTGAAAAAGAAGATGATTCCTGGTCTTCCATGAAAAGCATGGGCCATCAGACAGAGAAGCAAATACTTTCATCCAACTCCCTGAACTATCAGTTTCCCCTTTTACATCTTTACTTATCTTCTTTTGCTGTATTGCTGCATAAAGAATGAAGCAACAGGTGACACAAACTGGAGTGGACTGGGATTGTGTCTTTTAATCGCAAAAGCTCTTCATTTCTGTTCTTATTATCTTCATCATTAAACTCTTAAGCATTAAATCAAATTGGTCTCTGAGTCTTTCTCACATGTCACTTTTTTTATTGGTCTAAACGTAAACATCAAATACTTTTTTCATCTCTCTTTATTTTTAAATACCTAAAATAGAAAATAACAAGTCTGACCTGCTAATATCTGACTGAGCTCAAAGTATTTAGTAAAGAAGATCCTAAACAATATCCAGAATAAAGTATTAATATTAAGTTGGTCTCATGATAATTTACAGAATTGATCTCAGCTACTTTTTGATATGTGAGCAAACAAAGGAGATGGTAAAAAGGAAAAGGACTAATAAAATACCTTTACCTTGTCTTCATTGATACAAATACATTGTTATATTTACTTGACTCATTTTTATTGTACAGTGCAATGATTTAATTAAACTAAATAGGATATGGTTCCTCTTTTCTTCTTATTACTTTTTACATACAGAACTTATTACAGTTTATTTTGATTGAGTAGACACAGCTTAAAAACAATATGATGCCATGTTTCGCCTTTTCTCCTGTCCTTTTTTCGTCCCTCGTGTCGGAATTTATTTATTATCTTCAAGGCTATATACCTCATAATTAGCATCACCCATTTGTTTTATCATTTACTGCACACGGTGTTTTGTAGAGACGTTTTGGAAGTAGTCTGAACACTCTGATAATAACAGGCACAGACAGAAACCTTTTCTCTGAGGAATTTGAGGGGGATGGTCTGCCTGGACTGGTGATGGTACCAGAAGGTAGAAAACTTTAATTCTGACCCTGCTAGAATAAACAGGGTCATACATTTCTGGGGTTAGAGAAGCTCTCTTTCCTTTTCCTTTCCCCTCTCTTTATCTTCATGTAGGCCTGACTGGAGGGCAAGAGGTGGTTGCCATGGTAATGGGAGTGTTGCCAAGGTCATCTCTAAACATGTGTTGGATTTCAGCCAAATAAGGAGAACTGTGGTTTTCCTCCCAACTTTTGACCAATCACTTTAGTATCCTGTTTATCACACATAAAAAAAGCATTTACTGCTGAGGCACAGCAGCCTTTGTCTCTGAGCCAGAGAGAAAGAGGTCCATGGAGTTGTGTAAAATAATCTGAAATTCTAACAATTTGATAATAAATAGTGAAAACTTTTAATTCAAGCATATTTGTCTACTCTCATAAAAAAACAACAACACTAGTTACCACTGTAATGCAACTAGCTGGGGGACAAAGTACAGCTATATAAAATGAGGGCGATTTAGACTTGTAGTCAAGACCACCTAAACCAAGACCAAGACAGACCGAGACAAAAAAGTCTTTAAACTGCAGCCAGATGCTGCTTCGTTTACGGGTGTCGTTCATATTTATGTGTTTTTGCGATACACTCGCACAGCCCTCCTCACCGCTGTCGACTGTCTCACTCACTTACTGAGAGGACAGACGCACGCTCCACTTGACCGTCGCGTCTGTCACCCTCTCTGTTTTTCACACAATGATATTATCCTATATCCTCGCATGTGATTGGCCACAATATGGAGGGATTGGAGCATAGCTGAGCCACTGTGTGAGAGCTGAGCAGCGAAAGGAAATTAGGTGAAGAGCCGGCTCTAGCTCAATGGGAGTCGACTCTGATTCACTACAAAGCACTCTCTAAGCACGGCTCTTAGAACTGATGCTTTTGCGCATGACAAGAACGTTATCGGACGTTATGTTGTGTGTCATGGATACTGTTGACTCCAAATCCCCCGACCACTATGTTGATCTGAGACAGCAAGACCGAGACAGCGAGATCAAGACAAGACCAAGACCACGTAAAAGACCGGTCTCGAGACATCCAACTGTAGGGCGATCACGACCTGATCAAATCTTCTGCCTTCAAGAACACAGCCCTGATCAGCAGTGATTGCCCTAAATATGAAGTCTTAGTCAGTTTGAAAGAGATATTTATGTGAACACTTGTTTGATTGTTATAATATTCTGCACCCTCCTTTTGACATTTTGCTATTTTAAATAATATTTTCAGTTTGTCCCAATGACTACACCCTCCCTGTACAGTAATGTGAAAAATAAATTACACCCTCTTTCACTTGTTACCATGTATCCGTTCAATTCAATGTTTTTCATAGAGTGCCAAATCACAAAAACAGCCACCTTAGGGTGCCTTATATTGTATGCTTCAAAAGCTCATGAGACATCCTAGTCACATGTGTGAATGTCTAAAACTGGTTCTTTTCCATAGACCTCAGTCATAAAGGGCACCAGCTTCACTGACGAAACACAAAATCAACTATGTGAATGTTTTCCTTCATTCATTCTGCTCGGGCTATTTGTTGTATTTAACATTTTACACATGTTCCTGTCTGACAACAACAATAGACTCTACTTAGTGTTAATGTGAAACATTACTACATGAATGATTTTTAAAATAAATCAAGATACAAAATCATTACTTTGAATAAATACATTGGATCCTGCCATCATGAACACTAAAATAACTTTTAGTTATTTTAGTGTTTCAAAATAGCTTGTACTTTTCTCTAGATAATTTTATATTACTGAACAGACATTCTTAGTCTATACATTGCATTTTAGCATCGAACTCTAAAAATAATTAGGTGCCATTTCTTAATTTTTTACTTCCTAATATTCTATTATGGTAGAATATAGGAATGCTATGTACTGCGAAATAACTTTTTCTTGATAGAAAAATGAAACTATTGCGATAGACCTCATCTCTCTCTCTTCCTGTCTTAAACAAAAAAAAGAACAGCCAATCCAAATTAAGTAGCGCATAGCCGAAACAATCACAGCCACAGCGTCACGTCATGTGACTTGTTACGTACAGCACAAGTGCCAAGCCGCACATGTGTATTTGTTTGGGAAGCAGCCAGCCGCCGTGCCGGCAGGGTAATGGAGAAAATGAGTGTGCCCGCTAGAGAAAAATCAACCGAGAGCTTGGGTGACCAGGTTACCGAAGAGAACACAGATGACGGTTCCAATTCCGGAGAGATTGTTGAAAGGAAGGGCCAGAGAAGTTCCGTAGACTGAAAGCGCTAATTCGTCATCGAAAACAACCAGGAGAATCCCTGCGAAGAAGCAACAGTCAATTGAGTCGGCTTTCTCCAGCGTCTTACCATATGACAAAAAAGCTAAGAGACATAGCGACATAACGAATGCCATAGCCTACTGTCTTGCTAAAGACATGCTACCAATAAACACAGTCGAAAATGAAGGATTCAAGCAGCTAATTGAGGTAATAGCTAAGCTATACAAGAAGGAGAGATTGAGAATTTCCTTTTAGTTCTCAGTTTATTTGATATTGACAAAAGTTAGTCAATTTTGTCTGTTCTTCTGTAAAACAAACTAAGATTTATTTTTAGAATTGATATTTTTGTTTCTAAGTGGAATTGACAATTTATTTGTCTGTTTTGTTTGTTCTATTTTGAAACTTAAACACTTTAGCGGCTGCCTTTTGTGTAGTTTGCAATATTTGCCTTTATTTATCTGAAACTGAAGTCTCATGTTCCTTAAGTACATCTGCCCGGTTGAACCTATTATGGGAAATAAATATTTAAATCAAAACAAGCTGCTAATTATTTCACATTTTACTTGTGAGCAACGGCACATTTAAATCTTACAAATATAGCTATTTGGCTTATATCGTGATATATATCGTTATTGCCTGAAATGAAAAAAAACATATCGTGATATGAAAAAATCTTATATTGCCCAGCTCTACACACTTACATAAAAGATATTAAGGACTGTACATATTTTATAGTAAAAACTGTTGTCGGAACCATACAGAATTTAACCAGATAAACATTCATACACACACATATATATATATGGAGACAAAGAGTATGCATAGTAGTAGTACGGCTAACAAGCAGCCATTATAATTCGTCATACAATGAGAATAGGACAAACCAACAATTGACAATGACTAATTAATATTGTGCTGAACACAGTCCAAAAGATTCAGTAAGCTACATCAGTGTCTACTGTTTACTATCATAGCCAAGTGGCTAACAAACGTAAACAGACGTTTTAACTATCCCTACTAATTAATGTTATCTTGTTGTATCTCTGTTGTGGTCAGTGCTATCCTCTATGCTGTTGCATGCTGGGGCAGCAGGTTGAGGGTCACAGATGCCAACAGTCTGAATAAACTGATCCACAAGGCCAGTAATGTTATGTATAAGTTATGTATAAAGCCGGCTGATATAATCCAATATATGAATTAAAACACAGGCAGCTCTTAAAACTTTTTACTAAATTCAGACAAAGCTGAAGTTATTTTATTAAATTGACAGAAACGTGGTGTTTAATGAGGTATTTACTCTGCATGGCCACCAGCACTACAGTGAGGATCAATATATTGACTCTGTTTATCCATAGTCAGGTGACAGTGGCAGAGTTTTCCTTGTGATCTTTACCATAGTGATGTTTTCCATCCTGCTGAGAGATCCTGAGACCAGATGAGATATAAAGTGACTCCAGTTCATGGCTGTGAACATCACCAGCAGACTGTCGGTGGGTGTAGGTAGGCTCATGTTTAATCATCTATATGGAATTTTGTCTATTTAATGTACAGCAGTGGAAATTTGAAATAGGACATCTTCCAGTTTGTCAAACTACCACCCTGATATTAAATTCTAACTCGCATTAACGTGGTGACCTGCTGGATGTTAAAGAGGTCATCGGCTGTGCTGTAATACCCAGTAGATGGGAGCAGACATTAAATGTGATTAAGGTGCATTTTAACTTCACTGAGAGGTTTAGCAGGATGAGCTCTGAGTTCAGGATCCTGAAGGAAGTCCAGTTCATTGATTTGTAGTTTCAGACACTAAAACACTTCAGCTCAGTTTCATCTCAATCACCGAATGTGACACTGTGAATGTTTCACAGAAGAAGAAGAAAGAAAAGTAAAAAAAAAAAAAATTAAACTAAATGAAAAAATAAAAAAAATAAAACTAAAACTGCTGTTTTAAGTCTGTGGTTGTGGTTTAATGTTTATTATATTGTGCACTCAAGAGTATGTCAGTTAGCAACAACCAAACAGTAACAGTCAAACTTTCCATCTGACACCTTGGTGAAACCCAAAGAACCACACGAGGAAAAACAAGTGAGAACAAATAGAACAACAGATAAATAACACTGAAATTATCGAGGACATAAAACAGACTAATAGGTTTATTACCGATATAGAAAATGACACATTCAAATACTGAATGTAATTCAATAAATATAAAAATCTTTAAACATGTGGATGTCCTCTGGTCTGAGGTGCTGGGGAGACCAGTTAGAGACCAGCAGCTGGACGTCAGTGGTTGGACTGGTGGACTACTTCAGTGAAGAGTAGACGACGTCTGACTCTGGTTTAAAGTCTGAACACAAACACAAACAGTTCAAACAACAGGAAACATGATTACAAGCTTTGTAGTTCAATTAAGACCTCCAATCTTCACCTCTCTGCTTCACACATAGTCCCAGTTCAGAGCTCTGATCTGGAGTCAGGATGTTGTGTGGTTAGCTTAGCTCAGAGTCAAAGATAAAGAGCAGCTGTACCTGGGATACCTTGTTGGTTCATAACTGACGTCTTCAGCTGGTTCACTCTCTGCAGAATAAAACACATTTAAATTACTGAAGGTGATTTTTTTTAAGATTCAGCTTCATGAAGAGATGTGGTTTATTTATTTTAATAAACCACAGCAGCTTTTCTCAGTTTTCTCATCTTCATATCTTTGCTGTGAAACACAGAGTGACCACAAAGACCTTGGAGGTGTTTCTGTGATTAGGAAGTCAGACGACCACAAGGCTGCCTTTATCTTTTCGACACTTCACCACAGAGCAGAAAGCAAACATGTTCTCACAGCATGAACACTATTATTAGACAAACCAGAAGACTCTGCAGCGAGACGTCTCATCAGCTTCAGACTGCAGTAACACTAGATTCATCAACATCAATGTACATGTTCAACATGTTAGGAAGGCACAGAAACTATGAACTGTTACTGAGATAGAATTTAAAGTGTTGGAGACACAAATGTTAAAAACAGAAACAGGATGCTGGACGACTGCAGAGCTGTTAGCTTCAGTTAACCACAGACCACAAACACACAATCCAGCTCACAGTGAACAACACTCAGTAAGTACAGAGATAAACAGACATGGTTACATCTGAGAAATCAAACCATACTCAAAGGAAACAAACGTATAATTGAACTATGTATTTAAATGTGCCCTCAGTGCTACGCTGCATACATGTCCATTTAAAAATAAAACAAACATCTTAGCAGCAATCATGTTGTACCTTTTACATAGTAACAAATGAGCTACAACTTAACATGAGCCAAGGTCACATGTTTCATCTTTCAGCTGTTGATTGGCTGTTTGAGAGCATGGGTGTGGACACTTGCTTTTACTAATTTATATTCAGAATTCATTTCTTTAATTTCATCTCCTTTTTAAAATATTTTCATACTTGATCTCTTTACATCGTGTCAGTTTAGATGGTTTTGACTTCAGGTTCAAACAACAAGCCCTGAAAATAAAATATAATTAATCCACCAACTGGATGTTTTTACTGTTATGGCAGTCATTTATGACCAGCCTCTCTGAAAGTAGACGATTTTGCTTCTGGAATGACCAGACACCAGAGCTACCAAAACCAAGCGAAAAATTACATATCCAGATAAACCCACACCAAACCAAGATTTGACGTAACCTGACACTTTGGTTTCCCTAGAGCAGGTTTCTTTGATTCCACTCCTCAAGAAATACTGTCCTGTAGCTTTTAGATGCATCACTACTCTTACACAGCTGATTCAAATGGTTGAATGACCCTTTTTTAGCATGCCATCAAGTTTGCCAAAGGCCTGGTAACAAGCAACACAATCATTCAAAACATGGAAAAGCTGAAGGACAGCAGCTCTCGAGGACTGGAGTTGGAGACCCCTGATCTAGGGGATCTTAAGCATGGGACTGAGATCCTTTTGCTGTTTGCCTTCACTTCCAGCTGAGGAGACAACAAGGAAAAGGTGAACACTGCTAACATGATCCCAGAAAATCTGTTAAATTCAAAATATCCCCAAATGATGAATGTGTGCTTTTAATCGTTTAATCTTTACCTTTCAGTATCAATCATAAATGGAAAAAATATAGATAAACATAATGGAATCCCTGATCTCCACTACATAAATGTCCTCGCAGTATAACAAAATTAAGAAAACACAACATCACCTCTGCTTTGTCTGACTAGCTGTTGTTGATGATTTGATGAAACTGTACATGACATGAGTGATGATGTCATCTTCTTCAGCTTCTTCTTGATCTGCTGAAATTATCCAACATGAACAACGATATATATTAAATATCAAAACAGAGATCACATTTAAGAAAGTTGTTGCTGTGATCATAAAGAATGTGAACTTTATTCTACTAAACAAATAATACATGAAACATCAGGAAGTCTGAGTCTCACCATCAGGTTTCCTGTGAACACATCGTCTCACCAGCAGAACCAGTAACACCAGAACCACAACACAGACTGATCCAACACAGGTATGAGAGAGGAACCAGGGTTAGAGGTGGTCATAATTGGAGGTGTGGATGTAGGAGGAGGTGTGGATGTAGATGGAGGTGTGGTGGTGTGTTTGTCTAAAATAAAGCAAACACAGTCATTAAGTTGTCGTCACATTGTGAATGTTGAAAGCTGCAGAAACACAGACAGGTGAGTGTGTCACCTGTGACAGTGATCCAGCTGGATGGAGACTCTCCATGACCGCTGATGTCACACTTGTAGAGGCCTTCATCAGACCTGGAAACATGCTGGATGGTCATGTGACCTGTAGGCTGCTTCCTGATGAGGGAGCCATCTTTATAGAAAGCAGCTGGGAGGTTGGAGGGAGTGGTCTTTGTTTTACAGAGCAGAGTGACGTCATCTCCCTCCATCACAGGGAGGACAGGACTCTGCAGGATCACTGATCCACCTCAACACAGAGACAAACTACAGCATTTCATCCATTTACACACAGCTTCATCAACACTAACTCCACACACTCAGCTTACCAGTGACTGTCAGGTTAACCATGTTACTGATGGGACCCTCTCTGGACTCACACCAGTAAACTCCACTGTCGTGATGGAAAATAGTGGTGTTACAGGAAGAACCAGCTGGCTCTCCCCACACATCTCCACACTGAGTCCTCTGTTGTTTGCTTGTGTTTCTCCTCAGAGTCCATCCAGCAGAGCTGTCGTCCTCCTAACAGCTCAGAGACACAAAGTCTCCTTTAAAGAACTGAGAGCTGCTGGGACTCACAGTCAGATGAGCTGTGAGGGTTAAAATTTAAAAAAATAAAGATTATCCTAACACTGGAGAGAAAAACTGTTTTGTTTAATAATTTCAATTTCCGTTCAATTTCTCTAATTTACATAAATATCTGTCTTTTATGCTAAAATCACCTTGTAAAGAAGAGGCCAGAGAGCAGATTAGAAAGCAGGAGAAGCGTCACATTTCCCGAAGAGGAGCTCTGTCAGATGATCTGCTGCGGAGGAAAATGAGCTCACGTTCAGCTGCTGGCTCTGTACAGTCAGTGCTGTAATTGGTCCAACACAACGTCTGTCTTTACAGTGACAGTCAAATGTGAGTGGGAGGTTCCACTTTAAGAGGAACACCTTTTTAACTCACTGAACACCAGCGCAGGTCTGAGGTCAGCTGCTCTAAATAAACAAAAGGATGTGCATCATTGTAAGCAATGGTTATGTTTTTGGATCCATGATTTAGCAAGCACAGTGCAGCAACCACAGAACCCACCATCAGGTGCTGAAGCAGCCTCTATGTAAACCACAAATTATTCAGAAAGCGACCATCTTCCTGCTGTGAGGAGGAAGACGCTCAGACTTCAAACCACATGTACCTTCATGGTTTAGAGTATTTTACTCATACATTTACTTACTCCTCATGAATCTTTGATTATGTGTGTATCTTCTAAAATGGATCAATACTTTTTGAAAAAAAACAAAAACAAAGAGTTTTTGTAATTATTCAGTGCTTCACATTTTTACTGTGCAGGCAGTGAGGGGTGGGGTGTTATGGATAAAACTTATTTTTTTTCTGGATTAACTCTATATGAATGGATTTTGAACAGAGCATTCATTAAACATCCCAAACTTCACAGAGAGCCGAACATCATCCATAGTGAGGGTTTGAACCATTAATGTGATTCAATATTCCTGCAACAACTTCATGTTCATTTCAGCTGTCAGTGGAAAAGTTTCCTGACAGTTATGATTGGATCTTTCACTGCAAACACAAACTGTCCTCATGGTCAAAGGTCTGATCATGTGGCGCCAGTCTGCACTTTGAAAGGTCATCTGAGCACAGAGTTGAAGCGCTCTGCTGGTCAGCGATCTGTTGTTTACCTCGGTCAGAGTCTGAGCTGCCTGGACTCAGTTCTGTTTGAGAGATAAGAAGAGTTGCATCTCTCGTTCATGAATCAAACATAAATCAGGGACAGAGGATCGAAAGGATTCAGATTTAATGTGCGGATTCACCTTTTGTGGAACCATCTTCACAGTGTTTTCTCATCTGTACGCTTCTGTATCTTCCACAGCTCGGTGACTTTGTCTTTAAATGCAGTATCTACCTCAGCTTTCTTTAGCTTCCTCCTCACTCAGCTGTATTGGTGTGTCCTGGTCTTCCCTTTACCTGGTTTCACACATGTCGCACATGGTTGTATTCCCCTTTATTAAATCTGTGTTGCATGTATTTTCCTTGCCCATTGTGATAGTTTATGCGACTGTCCTTAGTTTCTCTTTATATTTCATATTTTAAATCAAATATTTGTATGATTTTTTAAAATTAAAAATTGGATTCAACAACGTAAATGTTCCCATTTGCTTTATCATTCATGATGAAAAACATTAACAAGATGCGATAGATAAATGTTTGATGTCCGAGTTCAACCCTCCCGCCTCCCTCCCTCTGAATACAAACACACATGTTAAAACACACTCCAATTTAATCTCATGAGGTTTGAAACTGAAGTCTTCTGCTCTTTTGGAAATTATCACCGTCCTTTAGACAATTAAAAATATCTAAGTGTGCATGAAGCAGAAATGCTTCATGCTGTAACTTCTGCGTCTCTCTGCTGGACTTCACTGTCTCTCTGATTCCTGTTTGTCTCTGCAGGTGAGACTGAGCTTGTTTTTAATCAAACAGGATTCTCAGATTGACAAAGTAAAATGAAATTGCTCAGAAATTTGTTCATGTCCACGATGTCAGTGAGTCTGTAAGTGATGTGAACTTCCTGTTCTCATCACATATGAAGAGCTGAAGCTGAATTAGAAATCAACTAAATATTTTTATATTTGAATCACAGTTAAACATGTTTAACTGATAGAGGAAAGTTTTTGTTCCCCTCTTGTGGTACAGAAAAGGCAGCAAAACTAAAGGAAAAAAGATATTTTAATATTTGTTCATAGCATGATTCATGCATCTTTTTTCATTCCTACTTCCTGTACACAGGCTCAAAATAAACTACACACTGAAGAAAATATTTATGCTGATTATTTCTAAGAAGATAAGGTGGTTTCTTTAAAAAGCTTCATTAGATCTCATCCTTACATTTGTTAATTTAAATGTATGTGGTCTGTCTGTAGCTCCTGACTGTAAAATGAACAGTTGTACTTTGACCTTTAACCTCTGTGCTCGCTGTTGTTTCCTCTTTCAGACCGGATATTCATCACAGCTGAGTCTGGACAGAAGAATGTCACTCTGACATGTTGAGCTCCAAATAACAATATCAGAATCATTGGTTTAGAGCTGAGCAGAGCTGACCACATGTATATGTGCTTTTGTACAGGGATGAGCTGTTTGATCCAGAAAACCAGCATCCATCTTTTAAGAACCGGGTGCAGGACAGACAGATGAAGGATGGAGACATGTCTTTGATTCTGAAGGATGTGACGATTAATGATTAATGATACTGGAACATACAAGTGGCAGGTGTTCATGAGAGGAACAAACATGAGGAAGAGGAACAAGATTGTAGATCTGCACAAGGTGGTTGCCACTATTGTTGTCACTCTCACAAAACTGATGAGATCTCCCAGATTATCTCCATTGAAACTATACAGAGTGCTTTAAAAGAGGTTATCTATTCACATTTAAATCTAAATGAAAATCATCAAAAGTAAATTAAATCAATATGATGGATAGGAAAATAGAGGTTGATTAATGAAATGGTTCTAATGTGTGAGTTTTTTGTCTGTGTGGACTCCAAGAGATCCTGCGTCGAGAAGATCCAGATTCTCTGTGATGCAGTTGGAGTAAGACAATACGTCATGGAGTGTAGCCTGGAAAACTGGAAAACTGTGAACTGGAACAGACAGACAAATGTGAACATTGAGAAAGAAGTTATATTAAGTATATTGTGATATAAAAACACACAGTCATGAAGTTTAGTATGTGCAATTTAAATTATGTTAAAAAATGCAGCAAATAAACAGAATGAGAGCATATCCATGTTTGACTGAGCTGATGATAAATCTTGTTGAATGACAGAAATGTTAATACTCTGTAAATGTATAATCATGGATGAGAATAATTTACCCAGTGTATTGAAATGATTGTGCCACTTTAACATTTGCTCGAGTTTGTCCAAGTGAAAAGTTATAGAGCGAGGGCAGCAGGCTCCACATGACATGATATAGACATCATCCGACCTGGCAGCTTTACAGTGGGACTGCATTGACATGGTCATGAACATGATGCGTCTTCACCCTTCTCCCTCTCATTCCTTCTAAGATCACTGTTAGAAATCAGCATTAGCTCAGAGCAGATAACAGATTACAGTATATTTCAAGTAATTTGACATCTGATTATTATTATTGGCTAATTAAGATATCCTACATTAGAAAATGTCTGATTTTTGGACATTCATTTTTAATTCTTTGCAAAACACTGAACATTAAAGTTTAGAAGAGCTTGACGAAAACGTATTTTTGTATTAAACTGTAAACATGTTTATTTCTGCTGTTAGTTGTGGGGACTGAGTCACCTTTGGAGCCTCATGTGGACTTTAGAGGAACTGCAGCTTGTAGCACTGCTGCCTCAGCTGATGGTTGCTTCAAACTAACAGTCAGATTGTATTGATGGACCAAAGTTTTAATGAAGCTTGTTTGTCAAGTCATTTGTAATGTGTGCTAAAAGTACACAGAGAAAAAAAAGAAAACAAATTTGAACCCAATTACCAAATCTTATAAAATATTTACTCCTTAATAACTTCATGTAATCCTTTTCCCCAAGTTTCCCACAACACCTGATTTACCCCACCTGTCAAATCCCACTGGGCTACCAGATGTTTTTGCTTTTAACTCCCTCTGTGACCTCAGCCATACAGATGCAGTTCCTGACAATACAGTTTATTTTCTAAAACAGCTGATCTCTGTTTTCTTGAACAAGAAATAATAAAATTCTTGATCCTTTATGGATGTTTTTATTTATTTATTTATCTTGTAATGAGTGTTTGTAGCAGCATGATTTTGTGTGTAGCATCTCCGACTGAAAAGATGGTCTCTTAAACT
The DNA here is from genome assembly GCF_036321145.2 of Pelmatolapia mariae. NCBI lineage: Eukaryota > Metazoa > Chordata > Actinopteri > Cichliformes > Cichlidae > Pelmatolapia > Pelmatolapia mariae. The sequence goes on along the minus strand of NW_027052099.1, from coordinate 6,051 downwards.
GATGCTTTACAATCCTTTTTTCAAATGGCCATTAGTAACTCAAGCAGTGTGTTACCTTTTCCCTCATTTTTAATCATAAACAAATTGTATTTACCTTAAATTATTACACCTTTCAATTCTTGACAATCTTCACAATGAGTGCTATTGCCATACATATTTAATAAATTCTTCCAACCTTAAGCCTTTTACCTTTTCTATACCACTGAATAAAATGCAATGGTCAAACTTCTTTTGACCTTACATAGAATATAACAGTGAATCTTGAAAACCTTTGCATCGCTAAGCTAAATGTTGTGGCACCTGACTTCCGCCACCTTGACATTCTATACCTTTCAAATTAAAAGCATTGTCTGTGTCCAAGCTGCATCAGAATAATAACCACTCATGAACCAATTTACCAAATAATAATTATCACAGCTTGTGTTCATGATAATGAAGGATCCCCGCTCAAAAATTGGGACTCAGTCATGTGTTTTGGGAGGAATAATGTGAGCGACATAACTGCGCAAAACTTTAAAACTAGCTCTGATTAGTTCCAGACATGTTTGTGTTTGTTACACAAGATAAAAAAATACACTTTTGTTGCTCTAATACACATTCTAATAAAGGACCAAATGTCTAACTTCTATCATGCATTGTGTGTAAGAAAAAAATCAACAGCAGCTTCCTGTTATTGATTCCAGATAACTTTTGTCTTCGGTTGTGACATTTCACAACACAGTCTGGACTGGTTTGTCTAACCAGTTTGGTTTGTCTGTGTGACAACGGGTTTCATTTCTGCTGTTGCAAAACTTGGCTGAACTGAAAGAAGCTGACAGCTACTTTCTTTTTCACAGTTGTATGTGATGACTCAGAGATTAACACATGGGGAATTAAAAAAAAGAAAACCCTTGATAATGTTTCCTCTGTTTATAAAAGTTCTTATTTATCCTCTATATAGTAAAAAAGTTTGTTTTGGGTTTTTTGTTTTGTTTTTTTTTGTTTTTTTTTTGGGGGGGGGGGGGGGTTATTGTGCGGAGAGTAATGCATCTGCACTCAACTCTGCCATGAGAACACAAGAGAAACAAAACACCATGAGGCTGAGGAACAGCTGCTCTTTTTCTTTGTACAGAGTCCATCTAACACCGGCTCATGATGGTTAGATCAGGGGTAGGCAATTCCAGGCCCCAAGGGCCGGTGTCCTGCAGGTTTTAGATCTCACCTTGGGTCAACACACCTCAATCACATGATGAGTTCGTTACCAGGCATCTGGAGAACTTCAGGACATGTTGAGGAGCTAATTTAGCCATTTAAATCAGCTGTGTTGGTTCAAAGACACATCTAAAACCTGCAGGGACACCGGCCCTTGGGGCCTGGAATTGCCCACCCCTGATCTAACCATCATGATTTAAACTCAGTGCATCAAACCTCTCCTCTCTGTCAGAGAGAAAACTGTAAAGTTGTTTGAACTGTGTGTTTTCAGACTTTAAACCAGCTGCTGGTCTCTAATTGGTACTTTCTGCCTCTTCCTCTTGTTCTCACTGAATTAGGCCTGTATGACTCATGCTGTATTTTTAAGTTGAGTTTACAGTTGTTTATTCTTCCTTTTCCTGTTGAACTGGTAGCAATTCATTGGAAAACCTTACTGTTACATAAAATTTATTCATGTTTGCTGGCTTTTCTCCGACCATCTGTACTCACTGCTAAACCAGTTTGACTAGGATACTGATACACACACACACACACACACACATACACACACACACACACACACACACACACACACACACACACACACACGATTATGATCATTAAATTCCTGATGTAACTGTCAGATAATTCTGAGGTAACGACTTCACTTCTGAGATTCTCTTGAGACTCACTTCTCCACAAACTCAAGGCTGACTTTAAAGATTCCTCCAGATTTTTTCAGAGAAAACACCATCAGATCCATCTGTTGTTGTTTTTAGAGCATGTAGGTAAAGAAGAGATCTTTCATATCCTGTTATTTGCTTTGAGTAGCCACACATCCCACATGGTCATGAGCCTTCACTTTACTGAGAAAGCACTTTGCAACCACTACTTGTTTCTCTTCCAGTGAAAATTTCCACAGACAAAGTTTTGTTTTTAGACGTGGACAGCTGGAGCGGGCGATGTAAAACTGATTCATTTAACTTTTTCCTGACTTAAACGTGCATTTTAAGGTTGTAGATATCTCCTGATATGATTGTGGATCTCTCCTGAGCCTATGAAGTTATGCTGAGAAACCGTGACAAAACCAGAACAAAGTAAGGTAATTTCAAACACTTTCAGTATATTTTTTGATATTAAGAAGGAGAAGAAGAAGATATATTGTAGTTTAATATTATATAATAAGTTATTCATGTCGGTAATCAAAGTAATGATCGGTCATGCTACTCTTATTTAAATATTGCTGCGCTAGAGCCCAGACAGAGAGCTCCCTTGGTGGAGTGTTTTTTGTTTGAATATATCTTTAGATGTATTAATACTCATAGGTTTTTATGTTTTGTGTACAATTAAATTCAACTAGTGTTTTTTTTTTTATTATTTGTGCTTAAACATGTTATACTGGGATTTTATTTTTATTCATTAGACCAAGTTAATAGAAATTCCCAGAGTGCAGTGGGAAGTTGTCTCTACACATCTACCTGTGTGTGTGGAACAAGTTCACTTCCTGTTATGGTCACACCTTAGTTTGCATCAGTGAGATTTGTTTGTGAAATATTTGAGCTTACAGTTGGTGATAACAGGAATGTTTCTTGTTGCAGTGTCACAGATCTAGGTGTGTCTTTTTTAAAAACAGCTGTTACTAGGAAATACTGATCAGTTCAGTCAGTTTGTACAGAGGACACTTGTTACAGATCATATTTCCAGTTTATTTCAAACTATTTGCTTCTGTAAATCCTACTTTTTCCATCATGATGATCAGAAGAGTGTTTGAGGGTTTCAGAGATCCTACAGAACAACAGTAAGTGTTTAAAATGTTTAAAATCTTTTAGTTAATCTGACAGGTTGGTGTGTTTTATCATTTGAAGAACCAAAAGCTCTCAGACTTTATCTGACACAATATCAAGAAAATCAACTTAATTACAATTGTGATTTTCACCTGAGGTGCTCCTGGAGGCACATGACCCTGTCTGCCTGTCTTACTTCCTGGACTATTTGCTGCTGATTGTCTTTTATGTTTCAAATGTGGTTGGTTATTCTATATTATCCTATATAGTATACAGTCCACAGAAATCTGTGTTCAGAAGTTTCAGATGTGTTGAAAGACTTTGTAAATAAATATACAATAGATACACATAAGAAATATACACATTAAGTATAGGCTACACATACCTATATTATTTTGGCCCTGGCTCAAACCACAGGTGGATTAAAAATTTTAAAAGAGCAGCCACTGACACTTCAACAGTTTCATTTCATTTTTATTTTATTCACTACCAGTAAAAAGACAGGAAGTTAACATTTAATGGATCCTGTTGGTCACAATCTACTCCATAATCCCTTCGCTTCTGTTGGCTTGGTCATATCACATTAGTCCTGCTGTCTTTTATTCTTTTTTTCTGTCACGTTTCTTACCTAAGAGGAGGAAAAATAAACAGCAAAAAAGAGGAAAACCTTTTGAGCTCTTCGTGTGTTTAGTTTTGAAAACAGAAAAATAAAGCTAAAAAGCTTGAATGAAAAGTTAGTTTATTGTAAATTATCATGAAAACTGTAAATGATGCACAACCTGACCAGTTGCCTTCACACATTGAGACTTTAACTGTTATTTCTCGTGATTTAAACACACAGCTGCAGCTTTTCAGCTCCCAGCTGAACACACACCAACAACACTAACAGGCCCAGTTCACTTTTTTTTTTTTAAACTGGTAAGGTGTGATAGCAGATGCCTCTAAGGTGTGTCCGCTTTCCCCACAGGTGCACCACAGAAACAAAGCCTAAAGACAAATCAAAGTATGTAATCTGTAAACTGTTCATATCTGTTAGACAGTCTAAGCTAACATCAGTGATGATAGCTTTACTAAAACAGTTTGACATTATTTTATGATCTGGCAGATGAAACAAAAACAGTTTTTTTTAAAAGGATGTTGAAGTTCAAGTTAACTTTATCAAACTATAAGAATCAGCAGGACATCTCACAATTATTTATACTGAATCTTTCTACTGAAAAACAAACACTGCAGAACCCGTTTAACCAGGAACACACGCAAACACACACACTCGTTTCAAACATAATGCTTACCCTAACTCTAAACATCAAAAATGAATGCCTAACCCCTAGCCTACATCTAACAATAACCTAACTATAACCCTGACACTAAAAGCAGAAGTGGAGCCTCAAAAATGCCTTCAAAATTCAAGAAGACAAACAGTCTGTTTGTCCCCACAAATCAATTTTCTGCCTTGACAATGACGTCCACACACACACACACACACACACACACACACACACACACACACACACACACACACTTCTACTATCAAAGAGCTGCTGAGGATTCAATGGTTAATTAGGTCATTAAGTTAATAATCTCCATCTTTTTGGTCATTTTGAATTGAAGACCAATATTCACATGTTGTCATCACAGAACAAAGTATTATGATTTAAGAGTGTTTCATGTACATTTGCAATAATATACTGTAATGAGGTGAGGAATCATTCAGCAATTAATTCACAATAAGAACCTTAGGTAGCACTACTCCAATAACGCACAAGGGGGAGCTCTTTTATTCAGGATTCAAAGACACACGAACATTGTCTTTCCAAAAGGGTCAATAACCCTGCACATTACTTCACTGGTGTAACAACACAGCAACATTGGCAAGTACACCTATAAGAGCTACATAACTATAACATGTATAGTAAACACATTTTCCTTAAAATCAACATGAACCACAGTTTTCTAGAGGCATGATGGACGACTAAATTTAGCCAAGTCAAAATTAGACTCGGTAGTGTGTGTGGCCTCTCAAGTGATCCGAGGCTCTCATCTCTGTAACTAATGGTAGTCAGGCTACCTATAGCGAGCACATGGAGCACTGTGCCCCCCCCCCGCTTGAACCTGCTTCCATCTGTGAAGAGCACAGGCTGCCAGTGGCAAAGTTGCGAATCTTGGTGTTCTCTGGCAAATGGCAAATATCTTGCACAGTATTGGGCTGTAAGCACAACCCCCACCTGTAGACGCCAGGCCCTCATGCAATCCTCATGAAGTCTGTTTCTGACCGTTTGAGCAGGCACATGCACATTTGTGGCCTGCTGGATGTCATTTTGCAGGCTCTGGCAGTGCTCCTCATGTTCCTCCTTGCACAAAGGCAGAGGTAGCGGTCCTGCTGCTGGGTTGTTGCCCTCCTATGGCCTCCTCCACGTCTCCTGATATACTTGCCCGTCTCCTGGTAGCGCCTCCATTCTCTGGACACTATGCTGCTGACAGACACAGCAAACCTTCTTGCCACAGCTTGCATTGATGTGCCATCCTGGATGAGTTGCACTAGATGAGCCACTTGTGTGGGTTGTAGACTCCATCTCATGCTCCCACAAGAGTGAAATCACCACCAGCATTGAAAAGTGACCAAAACATCAGCCAGAAAACATAGGTACTGAGAAGTGGTCTGTGGTCACCACCTGCAGAGCTGCTCCTTTATTGAGGATGTCTTGCTAACTGTCCATAATGTCCACATGTTGTCTATTTGCACAACAGCATGTGAAATTGATTGTCAGTGAGTGTTGCTTCCTAAGTGGACAGTTTTGTTTGACAGAAGTGTGATTGACTTGGAGTTACATTGTGTTGTGTAAGCATTCCCTTTATTTTTTGAGCAGTGTAGTTTTTGTCAACCACAAGACAGAGGAGCATATCACAGGGATAAAACCTGCAGACCTGACAACACTCTGTTTTCCACTTGGAGACAGGGCTTACATTGCAATCTGCCTTTGGTGGCTTTATGGCAGCAACTGTGACATACAGTAGTGCCCTCACTGTTTTGACACACAAAACAAACACCTACAGCTAACACCAACTACAAAAGACAACACAATACACTAACTATACA
>NW_027052098.1:0-23161 GCF_036321145.2 Pelmatolapia mariae | reverse complement strand
ACAAGTTGAGGGATAAAAAAAAAAAACCCATCTTGTGTGCAGGGAGAGGCTGAGGAACCAGGGACAGGGGAGAGGGCCAGGGAGATGTATTATGAGGAAGTATCACTTGTCAGCGCTAAATCTTTTCTAGGGGCTGTCACTGCTGTCATCCCAGTGCAGTGGCAGGCTCTGTGATAACACCAATGCTGTGACTCAGACAGGGAATAATTCATCACCCATTGGCGGCCCATCGGATTTGGGGTTGCCTCTCTCTCCCTCACACACACGCGCACACACAAACTCTCTCTCACGCTCTCTCTTTCTCTGTCTCCAGATAGGCTAGAATAAGAGGGAAGCCATGTCTCCCCCCCCCAAAAAAAAACCCACCCAAAAAGACAAACACTCAGACACACACATTTCATACACACTTCAGAGTGTGCCACCTCCGATTGTGGAAGAGTGGGCTGCCGTTGTACTGCTTGTTTACAGACGCCCGACCCATGGAAAAACAGCCTCTTGGCATGCCCTCTAAACTAAATACACACCAGCAGCAGACACAGAAAGTGTTTACTAAGCCTCCTTCGCTTTCTGTCACCGCCTTGACAGGGTTTCTAGGTGGGCTGCAGGAGGTGGGCAAAATCAAAGACAAACACCAGCAGAGGAATGAAAATATCACTTTTCCTCAGCACAAATTCTTTCAATTTTTCTATATTTATATTGTAATTGACTAAGTAAATAAAACAAAAGTCGGGGAATAAGCAAAGGAACACCAATTACCTGGTGGGGACATTTTTTCCCCCCTCAAAGGCGCTATCCTTTCCTCCTCTCTTTCTTAACAGTAAAAGTTTGAAGAAGCTATAGCACTAAGCACTTTAATGGTACCTACCATGAGAAAAAGCACAAACCAAACTTGAAAATGCCAATTCGAACCTCAGGAGTGATGACATCAAGCTGCTTGATTGAAATAACTTTGGAACCAATCAAAACTGAGCCGGTTGATTTTATTTATTTGTCTCTCCTCATAATCTGGAGCACTGAGTGGAAACTCCTCGCTGATGTGATTTGTTATTATCGTGATGGTGAGGGCCACAGTTCTCTGGAGTAATTACTGACTAGATAGACAACCCAGACCACAAAACCCATAAAGAGCGCACCCAAACAATAGCCAACCACGGGGACCTAACCTAACCACTAAACGCCTACTGAAGAAAAAGACTGGCAGCACAGTCTGAAATAACACAGACACACACCGGTATAAAGGAGCACTCTGTCAAAAGATGCTGTTAAAGTTGGTTTTTGAATATTATTTAACTTTTAACTTAATTGCTCTAATGCTGAATGAACTAGAAACAGCCAGTTCAAGGTAAACTGGTGAAACACGCGCTATTAAAATGGTCATGACATCATAAGCATAATTAATAAGATCATTTCTGATTTATTTTCTGTCATCTGAAGCTTGTCAGCGTTTATTTAAATGCCTTATGCATATGTTTATGTATTTGAAACATAATTTAAACCATATTTTGTCGCCGTTAAAAAAAACAAATAAACAAACCATCCATTCCAACATTGTAAAGCATTGTAAACCTTCTACACCAGGGTAACTGAATGGTCACTGTGTTGCTGTTAGTGCAAGTGTAAGCACAAGAAAAAAGAATTTCAGATTTGTTAAAAATCAGAAAGACAATAAAGACAATATAACGACAGCATGTACACTTGTACACCAGGCACACGCGCACTTTTTTTTGCCAGGAAAAACACCCACATATTCCATTTAAGTCGAGTTTCATCTTAAAGAGCTTCAGTGCAACTTAGGGGGAAAGACGACTTCACCAGTAATTGAGACGAGGAAGCCTGGGAGAAGCATTGATTTGAATGTTGAGGCTTACGTCGCCTTCAAACCATATGCAGGGCTTTTTTGGTATTTCTAAATAGCTGTTTGTTACGGATGAATGTATGAAGGGTTTCTGCAATGAGAACAGAGTAGATAACAAAGAAAGTATAAAGAATGGAAAATGTCATTGAAATGAAAGTGTTGCCGCTACTTTCCCTGTACCTACAGTACACACTCCAGCTTTTGGATTCCCCCTCTGGAAAACAACAGATTCCTAAGTGACTACTGCCTTCCCATTTGATGTAAAATATAAGCAGGTGCAATACTGACTGCTTAATACAGTAACAGATTTTGATTATAAGTTTGGGTGTTTAGTGACAACAGGCACAGTCTCGAGGTCAGAAAGGAGATATCTGGTCTATTGTAAAAACCTTATTTTCCATTAATAATAATAATTAAAAAAAAAGCTCTAAAACTAACTCAATCTATTTACAGTGCGTGGAGACAGAGCTCCGCATCTTAAGACGAAACCAACTAATCAGGCTTTGTAATCTAAAAAAGAATACGTGCTTTCAGAAGATACCTTATTGCTCAGAAAAGGGGAAAAAAAGAGCTTTTTTTAAATCCTTTTGAAAGGTCTGTCTTTTGTCACTTTTTTTTAATCTTGGGTGAGAATTTGCTTCTATTCCCGGAAGCACACAAGAAAAGTACAAAAGGTACATCTTAACTTTATGCAAAGTGGCCTGCCTTTAAAAACTCCACGCATCCCGTCAAATGCGGCGATGGAGGTGCTGGTGTCCTGTCAAAAACACACGTTTTACCTCTGTTGACATGGATAGCAGAAAAGAAAAAAAAAAAAAGTATTCTTCTTTACTCATCAAAACATAATTACATATGCACGCATAACAATTCATATCAGATATGCTAATCAGTTCAGCATAATCCTCTGAGCAGCAAATGATATTAATTCAATTATAACAAATACATGGATATCTTCTTTGTGTACAGTTCCTTTATAGTCTATGAGCATGCAATGGTATACTTTTGCTAAATAAACATGACGACAATTAATTCCTTCATAAACCACTCACAGAAGAACACGTTATTAATTGTTAAAAAAAAAAAAAAAAAAAAAAAAAAAAAAAAAAAATAATAATAATAATAATAATAATAATAATAATAATATGACCTTTCAAAATAAATTCAAATCAGTCTCCAATTAAGGTCTCTGTAATATTAAACAAAACTTTCTCAGAAAAATTCAAATGAAACAAACTGAGATCCATATACACATTTCAATGCCCTCCAACTCTCCTCCTTGCTTTTTGCCTGGTGCAACGAGTGACACAAGGACAAGTCAAATAATTGTGGCGCCTAGAAAGCAGAAAAAAAATGTAAACAGTTCATTAGATGGGAAATAAAAGGCGTAAAAATACCCAGGGGCAGAGTGTAATGAGGGGCCCTGAAGTTCCTCTGCAGACGCTTTTCCCTCTACTTTCCAAAGCTTTTCCTTTTCACCCTGCACACACGGCTGGTGGCATAGCATGAAGAGTAATTAACCACATTCAATTTATAGTACTAGGTTCCATTACAAGGTTTTTCACCAGTAGGAGAGCAACTAGGCAAGTTAGACTTAATAACTCTCATGTCTAACGCCATGTGATTGCCTCAAACTGACATTCAGTCCCTTCATTTTCCTCTCCCGGTTGCTCTAGGGATGTACAAAATATGAAAATCCAAATAAAATTAAGGTGAGTATAAAATGATCTAAAATGAACATCCTGTAAAAATAAATAAATAAGTAAAAAACATTTCTAAAGTCAGCACAGAAGTGACAATGAAGTGGAGCAGTAAAATGTGTGTTCACAAAAATGTGCGCTAAACTCAAAGGTTATCTATTTCACTTCCTCTCCTCCCCTGCTGTGATATTTTCCCAGGTGATGTGTGGACCAGCACCAGCAGGCCCCACTCTGGTTCCCCCCACAAGTGGGGGCAGAGGTGGGCTGATGCGGCATGGCGTTAAAAGGAAGCTGAGACCTTTAAGCAGGCACAAGTATCACAACAGCATCTTAAATAATGCATCTCTGCTCGGCAGGGGTTTAACACACACACACACACACAGACACGCACATGCACAGCCAAGCACAAAGCGAAAAACACACACACACACACAAATTGTTGTCTAGCATCTTCTACTCTCCTTTAACACAAACAAACTGGGAGAGGTTGTTCAATTAAGTGCTCCTTTTTAATACATCTGATATATTATCAGACAAAGGGAAGCAGCTACAGTTGGGACTGTCGCAGGAGGGTGTCATTTGCGCCTTTGTTTTATTGCGGTCTTTGGTGCCATCGAATCCTTTACTTCTGTCTGTTGTGCACTTGTGTGAGTGCAGAAGCATACATGGGGGCTACTGTATGTAAGATGGAGGCTTCTGTGAGCTTTTGCATCCCAGGGAAACCTCCTTTAGAGAACGTACGCGTGCAACATATGTGAACGGTAGCCCGGTGTGTGTTCTCTCCCCTAATAGAAGTGCAGCAGTGGTAGAGAAGCCGGAGCCTTAGATAACAGCATGGGGCCTCTCATTAGCTCACAGGTTGGTGCTTTGGTGGCTTCGACGCACACTGCATTGTGTTCCACCTCCATGAAATACCTCAAGGAGTCTCACAGAAACGATTGTCAAAAAACACAAATAGAGGTGAATGATCAACAACGGCAAGGCAATAAATGAGCCAGCGACATATCTGAGCAGGTGTGAGGTGAGGAGACTTATTTTAGGCAGACAGAGTGGATCAGCTTCAAAAAGATCATGTCCCTTAATAAAAACCTGACACTGTCTGACACAACTGTGATAAAACTTCTCTTTATTAGTTTGCTTTTTTTAATCTATCAATCAATTAGCCCACAAGCAAACAAGGTTTTATCATTTGCCAGTAGTGGATTACACCACTCTGATACCATGCTATTTCATTCTTACACCTGTGTGAATGGAAGGGGGGTTCCCTGTCAAAGTCATTTCTATTGCTAAGTACTGCTGAGATCAGTCAATAAGCCTAACGACTGTAACCACAAAGTGATAGGCCAGGAGACAGCAAGAGAAGGCGGTGGAAGGAGGGGTGTTGAAAGTGAACTCCAAACAAAAGAGCAAATTCAAGAAGGGCTTTGATTGAAGAAACGCCATATAGTTTTTGAAGGCCGAGGGATCATCTCTCAGTGGTTATTTCTTTAAGGCACGAGGGCCCGATTAAACCCAATATTAAAATATGAAGGTGCTTCTAATGAAAAATCAAAGGCCCCATTTCCCCTCCCACACTACCAGTCTTTCCGTGTCTCTTTCACTCCTTCGCTCTTGTTCCATTAGTTTCTTCCTTCCATAGCCCGTGGTTGTGTAGGAGGGGACAGAAAGAAAGATGGAAAGAAAGTATGAAAAGACAAAAAAGAAGACAGCAAAGAAAATGAGGAAAGAGGGAGGGTTATAGAGATGAGGGACCTAGGTGCTGGTGGTGCAAAACAGAGACACACAGCATTGGTTGGAGGAGTAAATCAATAGAGCAGAGCCGTCGGGGAGGCGGGCAGCCAGGGCAAGGATAGAGGAGAGGAGAGGGGAACCAGCGCAGGGGCCTGGGCTCCGATCACAACGCTGGCTTCTGGCGTGCAGTGGGGAATAAAGAGAGCCTCCCCAGGTCAGCACCAGAGAAAAAGGTGAGATTAGAGGAAAGTGGAGGAGGTATTTTCACAGAGTGAAGGTGGGAGGGGTTGGAGAGGTGAGTGCTGGAGGATGACGAGGAGGGAGAGTCTATCTATCTATGTGTGTGTGTTTTGTTTTGGGGGGGGTGGAAATGTGCATACAGGATACCTGGCAAGCCAGGGACCAACCGGCCCATTAGCCTGTGGGCACCTACATATGGTTCACTGAACCCTCTGCTGAGAAGAGCTCCTCTCCTATCAGTCTTCCCATCTTTTTTAAAGATACCTTCACTTTTAACCCTTTCTCTGCTTTGGAAAGAGGCTCACTCCTGACCTCGATTTATGATTCATTTTTGTTTGATGTCTATTCTTGGAGTGTTATCTAAAATTGAAAAATGTAATAAAAAAAAGAGGAAAAAAAAAACCTAGACACAAAGGGAGAGAAGTTGGGCCTGGTGAGCATGTGCGCGTCCCTCGGTGGACACGTACACAGAAGACTATCTCCTTCAGTGCTTTGCCTTTTCTTGTAATGTGACCATTGTTGGCGTTGAATAGCTGGATCATTAGCATAAGAATACAGCAGCACACATAGAGACTTAGCCAGATCATTATCTCTATATATTTATGTATACTTTGTTATTTCACTAGCCAGAACACATTCAAATGCTGATGAGGCCAGTAAGGCCCCCTTCCAAAGCCCTTCCAACATGTGCCCTCCTGAACTTCCCAATACACTTACGAGTTTCCTGGGAGTGTGCAGGTTCTGTGCTGGAATTCACAACAACGGTGCAGAAAATTTTTAAAAAGCAGTCAACTGATTGGTACAGACAAGACTTTCTTGCACCTCGTAAGCCAATTTAAAGGAAATTGTCTTATATTCAACATTAACACAAACAAAAATGATGCTTTATTTATTTTTTAAACAAAAAAGTGCTGAAATATCCACAAAATAACATTAATTTAATGAGCTATTTGATTGTTTGCAAATGTCTTTTGTGAAATGAATAATTTCAGAATAAAAATACCAAGACAAAAACATACAAAAAAAAGAAGAAAAAAAAAAGCTTAACGGAGAACAAACAAGTGCTCTATGGTGATGAGGGGAACAAAACTAAAGAGTTTAGTCTCACTGCAGGAGTAAGCTGATGCTCTAATGCTGGCCAACCTCTGGGATAATTGAAAAAAAAAAAAAAACTTAATTCATCTTCCACAATGTAATTCTGATCAAGGCCACAGCCAGATTCCACTGCAGGCTTCAAAAACACCAGAGAAAAGGCAAAATTGTTGGTCGCTGAGAGCAAAAACGGTTTCCCTTTCTTTCTGGCACGCTCCCTCATTAGAAACACTTAGGATGAGAGGAAGAAACCAAGTTAATTGTGTGTGTGCATGTGTGTGCATGTTTGTGTGAAGGGGCTGTGAGCAAGGGTTAAAACATGTGTAAACATAGAAGTTTTACTCTAAAGAAACACCACTAAAGATGAAATGTACAGAGTTTTCCCTCCATTTACTAGTTTCCCCAGCCTTGGCGTCTCTGAGCCTTACTTATTAAAAAGCAAATGCCACTGCCTAAAAATACAGAGGAAAAACACAGACCCAATGATTCATAATATATTTCATAAATACTTCATGAATCCCTTCACCATACTTAAGCCAGTCTGGCAAAAAAAAGAAAACATTGTCACCTATTCTAGTACCCGCTTGTCAGCACATCACTGGGGAGTGGGTGTCACATGTCACTTCTGGTTTACACTACTGCGTGGGACAGGCTCGGTGCACGAGAACCGGGGGTAGGACAGAAAGAAGAACAGAAAGGAAAAGAAAAGTGATGGGGAGGTGGAAAGGGGAGTAAAGAGAGGGAGGAGGGTGGAGGAGGAGCGTGGGGGTGCTATCATATCATCACCCCATGTCTTTATATTTTCCCCCCTATTATCTTTGGCCCCCACTCACTCCAGTCACTCAATCACACAAGCCCTGAGGACAGTGAGGGGACCTGGGAGGGCCTTCGCTTCTTGGCAGACTCAGCCAGACAAGCGTCTGAAAGCTATACTGATCGCTGTCAGTGTGTGTGAAAGTACGGTGACTTTGGAGGGGCCAGGAGAGATAAGCGAGAAAGGAAACGATCGCGTGGAAGGATAACGGCCGAATTTGCACACTGCCAAACAAATCCTGTGCTCCAGGCATAATGCAGATACCCCATCCATACAGAAGAGAGTTCACATGAAGAGGCACAGAAGAAGCAGGGGATGATGTGTTAACAAATTACGGCCTATCTGTGTGATATTTGAGAGTCAAACCCTACGACAAATCATTTTGTTAAAGAGCACACACCTCGTTAGCAAGTAAATTTTGCTGTTGTGCCAATTTTATCCTAAACATCGGGCTTACTGGAAATTACACAGCATAATTTCAGTCTGGTTTCTTTGAACAATGCTAAAGAAATTACTCATATAACTTAAAAATCAACTTTACATCCACAACCACTGAGAACACCCTATTAATTAATTAATCCTGAACTGGTGTCAACACCAATATTTTGCCCAAAAGGACATTTCTAACTTGAGACGCAGACCCATCAACATTCAACGATACTTCCATTTAGACTTAACCGGCTGTTAAATTACATTTATCAATTATCCCCTTCTTTTAATGCTTCCAACACAATTTACACATGTAAAACATACATGTTTTTTTAAATAAAAAAACAAACAAAAACAAAGCAGAATTAGCAAAGTATTGCCAACTGTTTGTGTCTCCCGTTTTTCTATAAAAACTGAACACGGCACTTTTGGACGGCACAACTTTTTGTCCTTCTTGTGACACTGTCCTTCAACCCAGATTTGACCTACCATTGCCATTACGCCATCAAACATGTAAAAAAGTAAATAAATAAATAAAATGGTTTCAACATGAGTGACAAAAGGCTAATCCACAAATGAATCCCATCTTGGTGTCCATAAAGGGGACATGGTAAAGCCTGCAATACCACAAATCCACAAAGGGCTTGTGCAAGACGTACTGCTCGCAACGATTTCCGAATGAAAGCCAGAATTCATAAGTAGAAGAAGAAGATCTATTTGCTTACATCCTAAATCTGCACTCAGCGCAGAGGAAATATAGGGAGAGAGGGAAAAAAATCCCTGTCAATTCAGGGAACTCTTTTATGACTGGTGATGAGTGATTAGACTTTGGTGTTGTTGATGGGTTGTTAAGCAACAAACCATGAAAAGAGTCAATCTGCATTTACTCCTCTGTGTTTAATATGAACAAGTAAGCCAAGGCAATCTAAGGCGATTTATAGTGTCTAACATCCAACTAATGTTGGTCTGTCATGTTGTTGCTTGCAGAAGTCACTTTAATGAGGACAAGGGGCAAACAAAAAGAAGCCTTCAAGCTGGATTACAACAATGCTAATATATAATCGCTAGTTGTATGTTTAGCTTGGAACATACAGTCACCCAAAAAAATCTCACTTCAAAACTTAAATCTCAACATAATTACGATCAAGTTGTGCAAAAAAATTGCATTTAAGATGCCAGAGCTCTTTAAAACAAATAACTTTTTCATTAAATGACTTTGCAAACTCTTCATTCTTTGCTAAGGTTAGTAACTGTGCCAAAAGTAATGAGTTTATGACCACTCTTGTTAAAGCTGGATAGTCTCTACAACCTTCAAGTGTCCATGATCATTTATTTAGTTTTTTAAGATAATGAAAAACATGAAAATGACCCTCATATTCAAGTGTTTGACTCCGTTCCATCACTCAAAATTCACATTTCAAACACTGAACTCCAACTTAGTGCAAAAGCCATTCACACAAAGACAAAACCCTGAAAATTAAAATAAAAATCCAGAAATATGTTAATTCATTGCCACTGATGAATAACTTTTGGTTGACCATCAGATTAAGAGGACACAAAAAGTTTTAAGTTTAGGGCCAGAAAAAAAAAGTCTCATGGAAAACTTCAGATAACACTCTCAAACATGTTTTTGAGCCGTGTGTAGGAATGTCAGTAGTCATTCATTAGTAACTCAGTCTTGATCGAATTTGAGCATTAAATTATCTGTTATATCTGTGCATCCACACTTTAATTAAATCATTTCTACATCAAAAAAAGCTTAAAAGGTGCTGTACTCCAATTCATTAAAACCGTTTTCAGTCATTGCCTCAACTGAAAACTACATGTCAAGTCTCAAGATATCATTATAAGGTCAGTGAAACCACTTATGAAATTGATATACGGAGTGAAAATATTCAATACCAATAGCTTTTTCATTCCATTCACCTCAGTGCACCTAGCAGATAAACTGTTCAATTTCTCAAGGCTGACCAACTCTTTTCCAAATGCATTAATTATCTCCCTTGGCAGACACTGGGAGGCATTCCACCGAAAATACTTTTATTAAAGAAAAAGGCAATCCACACATCCTATTTGACCATGACTGAAGCTCCAAACAATACCCCAACAGATAACTGGAAATTAGTAAGGGATAGTTGAGTTCCTGTGACAGTTGGCCTCATGATTTAACATCAGGGTCCATGTCAGAATAAATGAAGCTGGGAATGAAAAGACAAATCATCACCTCAATCTTACTGAATGGGCTCCTTTTGAATTTAAGTACTGCACTTCAGGCAAATTAAATTTTGACTGTATCGCATTTTTTCAAATCTTGCAATATGCCAATATTTTCCGACCTCATAAGACCGGGTGACGATATGAGTTTCACAAGAAATACTGGCATGTAGATAACATGTTAGTGGGTCCTTGATGGAACATTATGTGGCGTATTATGACAAACCAAAAATAGTTTTCTATTCAAAATTCAATAGGATGAAACGAAACACATAACACAATGGATCTCGTGCCATCAACAAAACTGCCTTGACCGTTACAGGACCTCCTTTTTAATAAATGACAAAAAGATGTAAGGTCTCAACAACAAAACTTGTCAAAGCTTGAGATTTAAAGACTATTAATTAACCTTTTAATACTCAAAGATTCTTGAGTACAAACATTTGGACCAGTAGTGTTTATTTGAATATAATAAAAAAAAGAAACAATCTAAAGAGGTGAAACATATTCGGAGAACTAGTTGAGAGAAGAAATGAGAATATTGTTGTGAGTTAAAGCATGAAATGTTTAAAAAAGGCATTTCATTTTCCCAAGGACTTAGCATTTAATTTATATTCTGTTTTGTTTGCTTAAGTATTTTTCAAAGCATAATTAGGCAAAGAAAAAGAAAAGAAAATGTATAAAGTTGGAAGCTACTGAAGCAAGAACTCAGATAGGTTTTCACCACAGGGACACCATTTTCAATCTTGCATAGAAAACATAAAGCAGAGGTTAGGCATAGCAATGGTAAGAAGAATTTATCAGAGCAAGTCCAACCACATATCAGCAGGGCAAAGTAATTGGTGAATGTGCCCAATATCTTCCTGGTGTTGAAACTTACTCGAAGAAAATTCTTAGAGCAACACCGCCATCTGCTGCCAGCAGGAGGTATACTGATAGTCCAAGTAAGCCATGCAGTGAATAATCTCTCAAAAGGGTTCAGGATTTAAAATGGGAAGAAAAAATATGAAGACACTTGTCTAAACTTCATAGCTACTGCAAAGTAATGACCAAGAGTTGTGATTTTTTTTTTTTTAAAGAGATCAATACTCCTCATGAAATTTTATATTAAATAATCGAGGCAAAGCTATTCCAGTGAATTTATACCAATTACATAATGATAACAATGATATTAGGGCTGCAAGTTACAGCCACCGGTGCTTCTTATTCAGCTAATTACTTACTGATGATTGCAAAAGCAGAAAAGTGTTAAAAATTACAAGGAAATTAGAAAAGATTTGCTTGAAATTGATAAATTTACTTCATTTTCAATAATACCTGAGGATTGTTTTTCCATTTAACCAAATAATGATGACCTAATCTAAATAATGTCAATTTTGTTGTTAAAATGAAAAAAGAAAACTCTTCATCTACATAATAAATCAGAGACCCGACAATGATAAAGAACAGTTTGTCATAGTCAGGCGAAAGGAAGGAGGGGTCTCCGTACTCAAAATATATTCTGATAAGAGAAATTTATCAGGACTGACAAATGTATCTTTAAATCCTCCAGCCAATGTTGCTTTACGATGGCTCATTATACACAAGTCACACGAATCACACATTTCATGGCGTCCAGTTTCACTCACACACTTAAAGTTGTGTTTTGCGTGATACAATCAATGCCTGCGAGTCCTCATCTTGCCCACTGGGACAGACCTAACCTGGCACTTTGAAAACGGTGGCTCTGTTTGCCCAATAGATTTCATTAAATTAAGCTTAGGTTAGGCTCTCTTTCCCTGATCAAAGCCACCGCTAAGAGCCATGCCATTCTTCTCCCTCTGATTTGAGCAAGCTGACCCCATCAAATAGGATTTCATTTCCTTTTTATTTATTTATTTATTGTACACTTTGGCTTACTTTTTATTTTGCTTAAGCTGCTGTCTGCTTTGGCTACTACGATGTCTGTTTTGTCGTTGCTCAGCACCTGTGAGATCCCCATGGCCCCCGGTTTTATCACAATGAAGCTGTCACCCAACAAGCCAACAAAGCTACACCTCATATATATATATATATACACCTTTTGGGATGGTTGTTTGATAAGTTTTCTTTCTGGATGAAATGGCTGGGTTTCTGAGGTCAACTCCAGCCCTCTGTCTGAAAAGGAGAAGGAATGAGGTCTCAAGCTGGCACACCAGTGGTAGAATTACTTCAAACCACGGGTGAATGAGAGGATGAGAGAGCAGGTTAAGGGGGGAGACACCCGTGGGAGGCCAGTAGGGGGTGGGTTATGGGGGGAGATTTGGTAGTGAGGGAGTGGAAAGGCCTTGATATCCACAGAAAGCACAACAAAGCCGGAGCTTTTTACATTAAAAAGAAAGGAGATTGCCCTTTTTTCCACTCGATGCCTTTTCGAGCCGAGTGTCATGTCCTCCCTAGGCCGGCAGGAAGTGAGAAGCTGAGCTCAGCTATAGCATTTGGCACATCTGAGACACATCTGAGGGGGCTGAAGTTCTTGCCTTCTGAACACTTGCATCAGATTTACGGGAGACGAGATATACTAGATGTAACTCTGTGAGGTGGGTGATCCTGGTTTAAATGTGCGCTGATTTCACCGCGCCACACGCAGAGGTGTAAAAAAGAAAAATTACAGTCAAACAGGGAGACTCACAGTTAGAAGCCAGTCACTGCTTTTTTATTTTCCGGACACCAGGATTATCCTACGGCTACCTTCTGCTTTTTATTTCAGTACAAGCAATTACAGACACGACTTAAGTATGCAGCGATGTGCAAAAAAGAATTTAGACATCATCATACTCTCTAAGGACTGTGCACACCGGATTTCTGCATTATAAAGTGCATGGAGGAATGCCATGTTTTGCCAGGTTGAAGAAACAATTTCTGTCGCCAGCACATGCTCGTAAGACAGGGAAAAAAGGCTAGAAACGAAAATTAGCACCAATATCGGCCACAGCAGGTGTTAACTGCTTGATGATTAAGCATGGTAAGAGTGGGGAGAAGAAAAGTTAAAGATTAATCGTCAGCCAATTAAATGCCCATGGCGAGAAAAGCAAGCTGTTTTGGCACAGAGATCTCTTCTATGATCTCAGTTAGCACATCTCAGTGGCGTGTTCACAGATCACTAGCACATATTATTTGAATCTAAATGCGGTGTTTGTGCATGTTTACTTGTTTGGAGCGGTGAGGTGGGGGAATATAAAAAGTATTTTGTGGTTAATGATGATTAGATACCAAACAAACATTTAAGAAAAATAATGAGTGTTGGTGAAAAGCATGGGCTGTAGTAGTCATCTGAGGTATAGATGGGTAGTATATCATAAATAAATATGTAGTTTTTCATATATGCATAAGTCTATTTTGAGTCTCACAATTGCTACTTTTATTTTGACATTTTGTATCAAATCAAAATTACTTAACACTTGGAATTCTGATTATATTGGCTGTGCATTGCGCATTTTTGTGATGATCATTGCACTGCTTCCCATTACTTCCTGAAAACCTTCCCATTAAACTTGAGCTATCCAAATATCCTCCAATAAATCCTCTACAAGCGAAGAAAAAGTTCAGATTTGTGTGGAAAAGTACACACTTTATTCATTTCAAGGTTTGGAGAAAAGTTTGTTCATTATTTTGGCCAACATCTAAACTTAACACATTAAGGAGAAGCCTTTGCTGAATTTCCTCAACAGGACTTCAACAATTCAGTATATATTTTTCCAACTCATTCTGAGGCTGTGGATTTAAATCACATAAAATTTGATTCGTGGAGGGACACGTGCTCTCAAGCTCAAGGTCAGCGGCTCTTACACTGCGGGTTTATTATCATGTTATGAGCAGCAGCAAAACAAAACTGACAACAGAAAACAACAACAACCACAGAAAAAAAGATATAATTAAAGATACATATTACCACTACGATTTTTCTTAACATTATAATGCCAACAATCAATTTAAAATGCTTTCACAAGGATCAATTTAAAGATATAATAATTAAGATAAGAGGTTAAAAAAGTTTTGGATTCAATTGCACTGGATAATTGCGTATTTCTGAGTATTATTGATTACGTGAAGTACCTTGGGCAATATTGGTAGCTCAAAATGTAGACTAAAAGCAAGTGACCCAAAAGACCGGACTGTTCATTAAGCTTTGATAAATCAAGCCAAGACATACAGTGATTTATGAATTACTAAACAAGGCCAGATTCTGCAGCAACAACACAAACACGCACAACCCATTCTCGATAGGCATTGCTTGAAAGTTCAGATATGAACTCTGAATTAACCTCTGTGGATGCACCGCTGAGCTTCAGTGCAAGTCTGTTTGTGAGTGCAGGAATTACTGCGAGAGTGAGAGTTACACGCAAACAGTCCAAAGTTTTTGGTGTTTTTCTAACAGTAAAGATAAATAAATAATGATGCAAATTTCATGAGAAAAAAAGTGTTTTTCGAGGATTAATGTTTAATTATTTGGTTAATTTACAGCTATTGCAGAGCGATGGAAGTATGTGAAGCCTTGAAATGTCATGAAAGGGATTTATGCACGTGCCACAAATTCTGCTGATTACTTACAAAAACGATGTGTCTGAACAAAGGCGGTGATGGAACAAAGTGTTACTACATCCTCTGAAGAATTATTAGCAGAATATGGTCCTGCACAAAACAGTACTGTATTTCGCTATTGGACTTGTGACGAAACAACAAAACAAAACAAAAAAAACAACAAGTAACAAACGAAGGCAGATCGATTGGTCAGGGGTTCATCTTTTTGGCAAGATAATGACACAAAACATTGGAACAACAGAACTGCACGGTGGCCTTGAAAAGATGGAAAACCATCACAGTCTCTGGACTTCACCCAGCTCGTCTGAGTGGAAGAAAAGTAACCCACAAATTCAACACGTGTCTGTCAGCAGTGACTGGTTCCAAACCAATTTTCGAAATGATATTTCTTTGAATATGCATTTATTTTATAATTTAATTTCTGAGTTTAAAAAAGCTGGGGTGTTTGTTTTATGATGAGTAGTTTATAGACGCTTATTTATTATAGAGCATCATTTACACTCTCAGTAAGAACATTACAACTATTACAACTGTTGCGTTTGCATGAGAATTAAAAAAAACATTTCATGATATATTGAAATACTTACAAAGTCTTTCTCAAGCTTTTCCATCTCCTGCTTATAGCTCTTCAGCCTGCTGTTGTACATGGCTCTGCTTTGGATGGGGATCTCTCGTACCTCCAGATCCATCTGCTCCAGCTAAAACCCACAATTCATCCAATTCATTTAAAGTCAAACATTCCTAACAGAAATTTTAAGAGTCATTTCAAAATCGAAAGAAATACTTGGAATATAAAACACTGCCAGAGTGACAGATTTAGAGCTCATTATAATACAGATTTACATTAAAATACTAAAAGTACAAAATTGACTGTATATGTACATTTTTACATTTAAAAGTTTAGGTTTTTTATGATCATATTTCCGGTACCAGCTTTCTGAAATTTTTTTAAGGGCAAGTTTTACAGTTGTGTGCTCCCTTTGAACACTTTTGAACAGATTCAACTTCAGCAGCATTAACTTTAATATCCTCCAGTGCCGATTGTAAAATAAAACGCCTTCTGCTGGTGTCACTCAGTTGTGATAAAAGTTACAACAGAGGAAGTGTGTTCTGTAAGTACACAATCAAATATGAGGGCTCCTTCATTGCCATGACATGCATGGGCCCAACAATGTCTGAGTGAATGAAGCAAAAGTACATCTGATGCATGGGTAGACAGGTCTCTCTGTGGCAGATTTGGAGGAAACTCATCACTATGGCATAACAAGACAACCGCAACAACAATTTGTTTCTGTCAGGTGACTTTGCTCATGTTTAAACAGCAACATGAAGACACCCACCCAAGATAATGGCTTGAAATGTGTCATAGGGGTGTCACTTAAAAGCAGATTATGGGAAAGTAATCATATGAGGAGGAAGCCTCCTTTCTGCCATGTGAAGTATGTGTGCACGTGTGTTATGTCTACATGTCATGTCACCACCAGGATAATACAGGTGCTGTTGTCTGGTGCCAGTGAAAATTGTCCCCTCCCTCTTTCCACAAATTCATTATTTAGGAAATGGGAGAGGAGAAAATTACTGATCAAAGACATACCAACTCTCTGACTTCTTCAAGCTGTTTGTCGACATTTAGAACCAGCTGTGTCTTCTCCTCTGAAAGAGAAAAAAAAACAGCAACATATTGATCAGCCGACGGAGGAACAGCGCTTCATGACAACAGCCTAACTCCCCCGCAACGGGGGAAGAGAGGGGGAGAGAGAAAGAAAGAGACTGGGAGAAAACAACACACGAGGACACATTTGAAGATATATTTACACATTCTCTCCACACGACGAGCCAACATTTGATGTCTCTTAGTTATTGGCGTCTATGAGGCCTTTGTTGGTTTCTGTTGAGGAGCAGCGAGACACCTCATGCCAACTCAAAGGGAAGGGAGGTGTCAGCTTTGCTCACTTGCCAGAAGTATGAGTCCTACTCAGAATGACTAACGCACTGTTCTACACCTCACCCCATGGCTGCTCTACCACATTACCCATTGAAACTCATTAGGACTTAAGAGTTCCAGAGCAGTGTGCAAACTACAGCGCTTCCAACAGTTATTTAAGGCAACGGCATTATCACTTTCCGTACATCTACATGAACTAGTCTTTGTCCTGAAATTAGCTCCTGGCCAAAGATTTTGTTTGTTCGTGGTATGCAGTATGGTGTTTACTTTAGCATGTTAACTTAAAACAAGAATGAAAAAAAGAAAAGAACATTGCCCAAGGCTTTGACATAAAGTATAAGCATAAAGAATGTGTGGCTACTTACACATATAGTTTAATAATAATAAAGAAAACAAAAAAATGAAGTTAGGAAATAAATTCTCTTATGCATAAATACCATTAATAACATAAAAATATACACCCATTAGCCACAAGAGGGTAAAGAAAATAACATTTAATGTCATCTTAACATGCAGCCTTTACTTTAGAAACTTTGGGTTAAGAGATTTATGTGCATGTTACTTTATCACACATCCACCATATGTCATTGTTGCACACCCCTGTGGTAACAGCACTCCCCAGCAGCAGCAGCCTCCATTAAGTAGAACAATGCACCCACCACACAACAGTTCGAGGAAAAAGACAAAGCGATCAATGTAATGCAAAAGTGAAGCCAAAATAATGTCAGAACCATCCCAGACTTGAGGTGTTGTGGAAATCTTTTGCTAACCATGGTGTGAGATATATCATACTAAATTTTAAATAGTTTAGAGTACATTTGTAACACAAAGTTGTGTTAATGTTATTAGTGCATCAGCATATCACAACAGTCAGTCAAAGTGCTGATCTTATAGTATATTTGGTTTAACAGTTTAAGAGGACACCTGTGGACCTGATATACTGACAATAAAAATTATGTTAATTATTACATTACAAAAAAGTGTAGTATCTTAAATACCAGCTCAGTATTGAGAACAGATGGTAAATGTTAGTTTATCAATACTACTCTATCAGACCAGAGGTGATGCCTACAAAGTCGAACCAATGTTAAATTTTTTACAGTAATTAAGACATTCTGAAAATGTTATTTGCTTTTGAAAACCCAACAGATGTATTCTAACAGGGGTTTAAAAGCAAAGTATGAAAAGCATTTTAAGTAAAATACAAACAAACAAAAGTAAATCACAAGAATACCCAGCTGTGGGACTGCAATATAAAAAAAAAAAAAAAGCTAAGCCAAGATCTTCGTTTCTCAGGTGCCATAGGCCAACATGGCCCTTAAATTCATTTTTAAAACCTGTGTCCAACCTTACAACCTATATAGTAAACAGCCAGAGGCAATTCAGTGAAAGATGAGATGACGCTTTCGTACTCAAGCTCAGGCCCGAGCTAGAGGGCTGTGAAATATGTATGGCTATTTACCAAGACTAGAACCTGCTGACAGACGGATGAGGAGTTTTGTACACAGAAGTAAGGCAAAAAAAAAGAAAACAAAGGGCTTGGTATTTTTCTTTTACTTTTTTATGTTTCATATTTCAATGCCAGTGATTGACAAATAATCTCTTGCCATGAACATTCAAACGTGAAAACTTGGAGTCATGTTTAATAGAACAAGGATGTTGAGTCTTGTTCTGTTCATAGTATTCTTATTCAAATTTCTTCTTGATGCTGAGTTTTGGAGCAATGTTTCAAATAAATAATATACAAAAATTATTGTATAAATATATATTTTTTTAAATTGTTTTGTGAACATCTAGGACATGTTTTCCACATGCCATGGCCATTATGAACAACATAACATGCCAAGTAAAAGTAATAAACTACAAGAACAATGTTATGGTCCCTTTTTAAAATATTAAACAGAGGGAATATCATGGGCAAAATGCATCCACTTGGGTAAGAAGAGCCAAAAGAACTTAAGAAAAACTTAATGAGTAGGAAGGGAATTGAAATTCAACTGTAAACTATTCCACTGGTGTCAGAAAACACACAACAACTACTTATGGTTGTAATGCATTTTCTAGCTTTGTACATATTCATACAGGCTTCCTCTGACACAGTCAACAGATGGTGAGAGGAAGCAATGAGAAATTACTCTGCGGAATGGGCTGCTATGAGTCTTCAAACATGCCAATTCCAAACCAGAAATATTCAGTCAAGCGAGGTTTTGTGAGAGCAGCGCCTTTGAAAACCCAATGAGCAAGTGTGAGCCGAGAGGAAGAGATAAAGCTTCGAAATATGAAATCTGAAAACTTAAAACAAACTACGAGTTAACACTCACTGTAAGTAAGTAGTAACGGTTGCTACTACTCAGTTAGGTGTGGACACCAAAATTTTAATATGTAGTAGTTCAGCCTTAAATTAATTGTCATATCCACCTTTAGATATATATTTCCCACCATTTTGGCTTAGTGTAGCTGTAAACTAAAAACACCCAGTGTATTTCACACTGCAAAATACCATTTAATTTTGAAAAGTGACCGTAAAAATGGAAGAAGGTGCTGTGCAGAAAGGCTCTTGCACTGAGAAAAAAAATACAAACTCAATGACTATTTTGTCTCAGCTTATAACTGTGATTGGTATTGAGTGGTGTCAGATGACAGTGTAGCTGTTTATACATCTGCCTAACAAGCAAACGATACGGTTCAATCCCAGGAGGAGACATAAATCCCTGTGGGGTTCCATCAGGAAGGGAATCTGGGGTTTTAAAAAAATCTGCAATGTCAATAGTGGAGCTATTTACTGTGGTGATCCCTTGTGAAATAAGGGAGCAACTGAAGCTCAACTTTCTATTATGTATTCTATTATCTATTCTTTGTATTAAGTCATTTTAAATAGGAAAGTATTACCAATTGATATGTCTACATTCATTTATGGGTATGTTAGGTACCAAGTAGGGGTGGGCGATATAAACGATATACGATAGAAACGATATAAATTTGGCCAACGATAGAGATTTTGACTATATCGCTCTATCGCATGTTGATGATGTCATCAAGCTGCGCCTGTTTTGGTCGAAAGCATCACAGCGGCTACAACCATTATCATCTGCAAATTATGCCGGGCGACAGTCATAGCAAAGAGATGAAGCACTTTTGAAATATGGGGAAAGCCAAAAACTGCGTTTCCTCCACTTCCGTAACATTGATTCATTAATGTTGAATTCTCTCGCAGCTGTTCTATTCCCATGTTGTTGCAGTATATTAATAACTAACCTCGTATTGTGGATGAATAATCTCAGTTGTTCTCCTGACTGAAGTTTGGCCCGTGTATAGCATCCTGCTATGCGATTGCATTTGTCCCTAACCACCAGAATCCCTCACGTTAACTTTTATCGAGTGGGAAAAAAGTTAGCGTTCATCCTCCAGCTTCACTGTGCTAATGTTATGCTAACATAGCTGTGTCGCTAGCAATCACGTAGCACAACATTATATACCAGGTAGTCCAACTTCAGTAACCCTGCAAACGCCACTGCTGTTTAGTTTTCTGTCTTCATTTATGTTGGAAGTGGTAGCAGAGCTGTACATTTTAATTAGTTTCAAAAATCTCTCAGTCAGAACATGGTATTTCATGTTTAGGTGGAAACTAGCGAGCTAACTTCCTGTTAACTTCTAACAACGTTAAATTTAATAAATTCTGTTTTCATGAATGCATGGATGTTAAACTTAATTGTTACACCTGGTAAAGCAGCAACGTTGATGATTTTATTAAAGATGAAAGAATTTAGACCGTTTTTAACTCTGTGTTCGTTTGACTTTGGGACCTGAAGGGATGGAGTTTTGGACCCAGATTACTCCGCGAAGCTCCTCACTACGGCAGCCGTAATGCTCTGACAATCCATCAAGCAGTGCAGCTTACCAAAGTTGTACTAAAACATTTTTTAACAGATTTCTGCACGCCAAAATTGGTTCGAGGTCAGTAAGCACAACCAGAATTCATACATAAGGCACACTCTCGATTTTTGAGAAAATTAAATTATTTTAAGTGTGCCTTATAGTGTGGGAAAATATGTTATACAGAAGAAAAGAATATATCGCGATACATATCGTTACCGCACGTGCTTCAAATTATACCGCAATATGGAATTTAGGCCATATCGCCCAGCCCTAGTACCAAGTAAAAGTATTACATTTTAAAGTTAAATCATAACTGGCCAACTAGCTCTGGCCTTTTCCATGTCATCCAAACTCATGTTTCCCTTCCAGGCTTAGCCAAATCCACAAGGTGCCCGTCTTTCAGCTGCCTGCCTGCCACCAAAACACTAATGCAGCAATCTGGTAAATCTACATGTAGGAAAAACAAGATGGGAAGACCCAGAGCCAGGTGGTTAACAACATCTGTAGGTTTTAACCCACCTCTAAACCCTCTTTTAGTGCAGGGCTTCACAGTACAGAAACGTAAACATAAATACATTTTAAAGACTCCCTTCAAAGAAAAAAGTCAAAGCCATCCATTCGTGCCTAGATCCTGCAGAATATAAATTACAGTATAAAAAACACAGGCTCAGATAGTCAGGATTTCATATGTCTGAAACCTACAGAACCAAGTATGAGAACTGGCGATGAGAAAGGAGGTTTATCTAACATTAGCAACATATTACTATCTGAAAATGTAGTAAAGTAGTGCGGTGCGATATTGCAGATTTTGGTATTGATCTGATACCAAGTAAATACAGGGCCAAAATTGCCAGTACTGATACTTTAAACCTACATAGGCAGCTTATGTTGGGCAGAGCAGTGACTCATGACTTAAAAGATGGCTCATCATCAATTTGCAAATAGTGACCATTAACTCACTCTGATTTTACTTTCCATAATAACTGGTTAACAAAACAAAATACACCTTACAGCTTTTCATGTGTTTTTCAAACTGGGTTTTTTTGAGACCTAGAATGTAAATGTGCCTGTCTCTAAAGGTCGTGTCAACTTCTGTTGTTTGACATTTTTCATAGTGTATGTTTGAGGTATATATTTTTATTTCCAAAAAAATATTGAATTAAATTAATTAATTTAATTTTTTTTTTCCAAAAAATATTAAATTAAATTAATTAATTTAATACAATTCAGAGGGCTACATACTGAACTTAAGGGGATTTTTAAAAAAAAAAATATGTATCAATCTGAGTATCAATACCAGAATTGCTATCGATACTATCAATATTTGGATCAATCCGCCCCCCTCTATAGTCAAGCCAAAGACTTATATTCTGTGCACACTTTTTATTTTAGCTCAGTTCAAAAGAGTCCAATGCAGTTTTGTTTCTCTCCTCTGCTGTCTGTTTCACTGTGTGTGCAAGCATGTGTATGTCTCTTCTGCTTCTCCTCCGCCCAGGAGAGGGGAGAAATACCCAAAGTCGTTCCACAAACAGCAGTCTTAATAGGTCTGAACAAGTAAAATTCACAAAAACTAACCAAATATAAAAAGATTACCACTATGCAGATGTCTCTCCAGCATCTTAAGTTGCCCAGCTCAATAAGACATGACAATATAGGAGAATATCCTACACAGTAATAAGGTGTTCTCCAGCTGCCCAAAGTTATCTCAAGAAAGTTTCAAAGCTACACCTTTATCAAAACTGTGGTCAGACATGTTAAAGAGGCTTCCTATTGTACAAAACAAAATTAGAACATAATGCTTTTTCCACATTTCAACAGAATAATAATCCTCCTTAAACATCAAAGAGAGCTTAAAAGACACAATTTGCATGCCTTAATGTTAAATTCTCATAACCAGACAAAGTTACAAAGACAGCCAGACATCACAAGCGACACTGTCACTGGTTTGCTACTGAAGTGTCGCTCAAGTGTTTATTTGCATCAAGCATATGATAGGTAGAAAGAAAAAAAAAAAGGATGTCAGCTCAACTTTGATTTGATGCACATAAAGCATCAACAAGTGTCAGGCGTCAGTTTGTAGCTTCTTATCAGTGGTGTGAACACAGCATTAATTGCTGGAAGCACACATGGACCACACCAAAAATTCATAAATATGTTTCATGTATGTTGAGCTTTCAGTTCTAATTATATCACAGAATAAAATCTTTAAATAAAATTTTGTGATAAAGTTGATGAAGACAGAGTCAGATTTGTACTCCTACAGCATCAGAATCTATCAATGAGTGTTTCTAAAGTGAAGGAGTTGTGGGTAATACAAATGAAGAGGCAAAACAACTCTAAGAAGATTAGACCAGAAGCTACCAGCTAATACCTGTTTTCATTTTAAAGAATTCACAAAGTCACACTCGAAGAGCTACAATTCATTCAAAAAGTGTTACATGTGGCTTTGGTTATGTCTGAATTAAGTCTGATAGAATGACAGAATGCTATCACTTTAACAAACTGATGAAACCAGCAATGTCTTCTTCTTACAGCTGCTCGCTTTAAGGGTTGTCACAGCAGACCATCTGCTTCCACCTCATCCTATCATGTGCTCCTTCACTACATGCATGAATCTTTTCTGTGGTCTTCCTCTTTTACCGAATTTCCCGGAGGAACCCACCCGAGGGATTAATAAAGTTTTATCTAATCTAATCTTTTCCTCCTTT
>NW_027052097.1:0-18512 GCF_036321145.2 Pelmatolapia mariae | reverse complement strand
AAACCATTAAATAACTAACCAACCAGTGCCAGCGATCTGTGTCAGCTGATCCCTGCGACCGTAAACTGAACTTTTAGATAAAATAAACTAAGCTGAAACCATTAAATAACTAACCAGCCTGTACCAGCGATCTGTGTCAGCTGATCTGCGACCGTGCACTGAAGTTTTAGATAAAATAAACTAAGCCGAAACCATTAAATAACTAACCAACCAGTGCCAGCGATCTGTGTCAGCTGATCTGCGACCGTGCACTGGACTTTTAGATAAAATAAACTAAGCTGAAACCATTAAATAACTAACCAACCAGTGCCAGCGATCTGTGTCAGCTGATCCCTGCGACCGTGCACTGAAGTTTTACATCAAATAAACTAAGCTGAAACCATTAAATAACTAACCAGACACTGTCAGGGATCTGTGTCAGCTGATCTGCGACCCTGCACTGGACTTTTAGATAAAATAAACTAAGCTGAAACCATTAAATAACTAACCAACCAGTGCCAGCGATCTGTGTCAGCTGATCCCTGCGACCGTGCACTGAAGTTTTACATCAAATAAACTAAGCCGAAACCATTAAATAACTAACCAGCCTCTGTCAGGGATCTGTGTCAGCTGATGTGCGACCATGAACTGAAGTTTTAGATAAAATAAACTAAGCCGAAACCATTAAATAACTAACCAACCAGTGCCAGCGATCTGTGTCAGCTGATCTGCGACCGTGCACTGAAGTTTTACATCAAATAAACTAAGCTGAAACCATTAAATAACTAACCAACCTGTGCCAGCGATCTGTGTCAGCTGATCCCTGCGACCGTGCACTGAAGTTTTAGATAAAATAAACTAAGCTGAAACCATTAAATAACTAACCAACCAGTGCCAGCGATCTGTGTCAGCTGATCCCTGCGACCGTGAACTGAAGTTTTACATCAATTAAACTAAACCGAAACCATTAAATAACTAACCAGCCTGCGACTGAGATCTGTATCAGCTGATCTGCGACCGTGCACTGAAGTTTTAGATCAAATAAACTAAGCTGAAACCATTAAATAACTAACCAACCAGTGCCAGCGATCTGTGTCAGCTGATCTGCGACTGTGAACTGAACTTTTAGATAAAATAAACTAAGCCAAAACCATTAAATAACTAACCAACCAGTGCCAGCGATCTGTGTCAGCTGATCCCTGCGACCGTGAACTGAACTTTTAGATAAAATAAACTAAGCTGAAACCATTAAATAACTAACCAACCAGTGCCAGCGATCTGTGTCAGCTGATCTGCGACCGTGCACTGAAGTTTTAGATCAAATTAACTAAGCTGAAACCATTAAATAACTAACCAACCAGTGCCAGCGATCTGTGTCAGCTGATCTGCGACTGTGAACTGAACTTTTAGATAAAATAAACTAAGCTGAAACCATTAAATAACTAACCAGCCTGTGCCAGCGATCTGTGTCAGCTGATCCCTGCGACCGTGCACTGAACTTTTAGATAAAATAAACTAAGCTGAAACCATTAAATAACTAACCAACCAGTGCCAGCGATCTGTGTCAGCTGATCTGCGACCGTGCACTGAACTTTTAGATAAAATAAACTAAGCTGAAACCATTAAATAACTAACCAACCAGTGCCAGCGATCTGTGTCAGCTGATCTGCGACCATGAACTGAAGCTGTACATCAAATAAACTAAGCTGAAACCATTAAATAACTAACCAACCAGTGCCAGCGATCTGTGTCAGCTGATCTGCGACCGTGCACTGAAGTTTTAGATAAAATAAACTAAGCTGAAACCATTAAATAACTAACCAACCAGTGCCAGCGATCTGTGTCAGCTGATCTGCGACCGTGAACTGAACTTTTAGATAAAATAAACTAAGCTGAAACCATTAAATAACTAACCAACCAGTGCCAGCGATCTGTGTCAGCTGATCCCTGGGACCCTGCACTGGACTTTTAGATAAAATAAACTAAGCTGAAACCATTAAATAACTAACCAGCCTGCGACTGAGATCTGTGTCAGCTGATCTGCGACCGTGCACTGAACTTTTAGATAAAATAAACTAAGCTGAAACCATTAAATAACTAACCAACCAGTGCCAGCGATCTGTGTCAGCTGATCCCTGCGACCGTGCACTGAAGTTTTACATCAAATAAACTAAACCGAAATCATTAAATAACTAACCAACCAGTGCCAGCGATCTGTGTCAGCTGATCCCTGCGACCGTGCACTGAACTTTTAGATAAAATAAACTAAGCTGAAACCATTAAATAACTAACCAACCAGTGCCAGCGATCTGTGTCAGCTGATCCCTGGGACCCTGCACTGAAGTTTTACATCAATTAAACTAAACCGAAACCATTAAATAACTAACCAACCAGTGCCAGCGATCTGTGTCAGCTGATCCCTGGGACCCTGCACTGGACTTTTAGATAAAATAAACTAAGCTGAAACCATTAAATAACTAACCAGCCTGCGACTGAGATCTGTGTCAGCTGATCTGCGACCGTGCACTGAACTTTTAGATAAAATAAACTAAGCTGAAACCATTAAATAACTAACCAACCAGTGCCAGCGATCTGTGTCAGCTGATCCCTGTGACCGTGCACTGAAGTTTTAGATAAAATAAACTAAGCTGAAACCATTAAATAACTAACCAACCAGTGCCAGCGATCTGTGTCAGCTGATCTGCGACCCTGCACTGGACTTTTAGATAAAATAAACTAAGCTGAAACCATTAAATAACTAACCAACCAGTGCCAGCGATCTGTGTCAGCTGATCTGCGACCGTGCACTGAACTTTTAGATAAAATAAACTAAGCTGAAACCATTAAATAACTAACCAACCAGTGCCAGCGATCTGTGTCAGCTGATCCCTGGGACCCTGCACTGAAGTTTTACATCAATTAAACTAAGCTGAAACCATTAAATAACTAACCAACCAGTGCCAGCGATCTGTGTCAGCTGATCCCTGCGACCGTGCACTGAAGTTTTAGATAAAATAAACTAAGCTGAAACCATTAAATAACTAACCAACCAGTGCCAGCGATCTGTGTCAGCTGATCCCTGCGACCGTAAACTGAACTTTTAGATAAAATAAACTAAGCTGAAACCATTAAATAACTAACCAGCCTGTACCAGCGATCTGTGTCAGCTGATCTGCGACCGTGCACTGAAGTTTTAGATAAAATAAACTAAGCCGAAACCATTAAATAACTAACCAACCAGTGCCAGCGATCTGTGTCAGCTGATCCCTGCGACCGTGCACTGAAGTTTTAGATAAAATAAACTAAGCTGAAACCATTAAATAACTAACCAACCAGTGCCAGCGATCTGTGTCAGCTGATCTGCGACCGTGCACTGAAGTTTTAGATCAAATAAACTAAGCTGAAACCATTAAATAACTAACCAACCAGTGCCAGCGATCTGTGTCAGCTGATCCCTGCGACCGTGTACTGAAGTTTCAGATAAAATAAACTAAGCCGAAACCATTAAATAACTAACCAACCAGTGCCAGGGATCTGTGTCAGCTGATCCCTGCGACTGTGCACTGAAGTTTTACATCAAATAAACTAAGCTGAAACCATTAAATAACTAACCAGCCTCTGTCAGGGATCTGTGTCAGCTGATCTGCGACCGTGCACTGAAGTTTTAGATAAAATAAACTAAGCCGAAACCAT
Organism: Pelmatolapia mariae; assembly: GCF_036321145.2. Classification (NCBI taxonomy): domain Eukaryota; kingdom Metazoa; phylum Chordata; class Actinopteri; order Cichliformes; family Cichlidae; genus Pelmatolapia; species Pelmatolapia mariae. The sequence continues at coordinate 14,840 of NW_027052097.1, read as the reverse complement.
TAAATAACTAACCAACCAGTGCCAGCGATCTGTGTCAGCTGATCTGCGACCGTGCACTGAAGTTTTACATCAAATAAACTAAGCTGAAACCATTAAATAACTAACCAACCAGTGCCAGCGATCTGTGTCAGCTGATCCCTGGGACCCTACACTGGACTTTTAGATAAAATAAACTAAGCTGAAACCATTAAATAACTAACCAACCAGTGCCAGCGATCTGTGTCAGCTGATCCCTGGGACCCTACACTGGACTTTTAGATAAAATAAACTAAGCTGAAACCATTAAATAACTAACCAACCAGTGCCAGCGATCTGTGTCAGCTGATCCCTGCGACCGTGAACTGAAGTTTCAGATAAAATAAACTAAGCCGAAACCATTAAATAACTAACCAACCAGTGCCAGCGATCTGTGTCAGCTGATCCCTGCGACCGTGCACTGAAGTTTTACATCAAATAAACTAAGCTGAAACCATTAAATAACTAACCAGCCTGCGACTGAGATCTGTGTCAGCTGATCCCTGCGACCGTGCACTGAAGTTTCAGATAAAATAAACTAAGCTGAAACCATTAAATAACTAACCAACCAGTGCCAGCGATCTGTGTCAGCTGATCTGCGACCGTGCACTGAAGTTTTACATCAAATAAACTAAGCTGAAACCATTAAATAACTAACCAACCAGTGCCAGCGATCTGTGTCAGCTGATCCCTGCGACCGTGCACTGAAGTTTTACATCAAATAAACTAAACTGAAACCATTAAATAACTAACCAGCCTGTACCAGCGATCTGTGTCAGCTGATCTGCGACCGTGCACTGAAGTTTTAGATAAAATAAACTAAGCTGAAACCATTAAATAACTAACCAACCAGTGCCAGCGATCTGTGTCAGCTGATCTGCGACCGTGCACTGAACTTTTAGATAAAATAAACTAAGCTGAAACCATTAAATAACTAACCAACCAGTGCCAGCGATCTGTGTCAGCTGATCCCTGCGACCGTGCACTGAAGTTTTACATCAAATAAACTAAACCGAAACCATTAAATAACTAACCAGCCTGCGACTGAGATCTGTGTCAGCTGATCTGCGACCGTGAACTGAAGTTTTACATCAATTAAACTAAACCGAAACCATTAAATAACTAACCAACCAGTGCCAGAGATCTGTGTCAGCTGATCTGCGACCGTGCACTGAAGTTTTAGATAAAATAAACTAAGCCGAAACCATTAAATAACTAACCAGCCTGTACCAGCGATCTGTGTCAGCTGATCCCTGCGACCGTGCACTGAAGTTTTAGATAAAATAAACTAAGCCGAAACCCTTAAATAACTAACCAACCAGTGCCAGAGATCTGTGTCAGCTGATCTGCGACCGTGCACTGAAGTTTTACATCAATTAAACTAAACCGAAACCATTAAATAACTAACCAGCCTCTACCAGGGATCTGTGTCAGCTGATCCCTGCGACCGTGCACTGAAGTTTTACATAAAATAAACTAAGCTGAAACCATTAAATAACTAACCAACCAGTGCCAGCGATCTGTGTCAGCTGATCTGCGACCGTGCACTGAAGTTTTAGATAAAATAAACTAAGCGGAAACCATTAAATAACTAACGAACCAGTGCCAGCGATCTGTGTCAGCTGATCTGCGACCGTGCACTGAAGTTTTAGATAAAATAAACTAAACCGAAACCATTAAATAACTAACCAACCAGTGCCAGCGATCTGTGTCAGCTGATCTGCGACCGTGCACTGAAGTTTTAGATAAAATAAACTAAGCTGAAACCATTAAATAACTAACCAACCAGTGCCAGCGATCTGTGTCAGCTGATCTGCGACCGTGCACTGAAGTTTTAGATAAAATAAACTAAGCTGAAACCATTAAATAACTAACCAACCAGTGCCAGCGATCTGTGTCAGCTGATCTGCGACCATGAACTGAAGTTTTAGATAAAATAAACTAAACCGAAACCATTAAATAACTAACCAACCAGTGCCAGCGATCTGTGTCAGCTGATCTGCGACCGTGCACTGAAGTTTTAGATAAAATAAACTAAGCTGAAACCATTAAATAACTAACCAACCAGTGCCAGCGATCTGTGTCAGCTGATCTGCGACCGTGCACTGAACTTTTAGATAAAATAAAATAAGCTGAAACCATTAAATAACTAACCAACCAGTGCCAGTAATCTGTGTCAGCTGATCTGCGACCGTGAACTGAAGTTTTAGATAAAATAAACTAAGCTGAAACCATTAAATAACTAACCAACCAGTGCCAGCGATCTGTGTCAGCTGATCCCTGCGACCCTGAACTGAAGTTGTAGATAAAATAAACTAAGCTGAAACCATTAAATAACTAACCAACCAGTGCCAGCGATCTGTGTCAGCTGATCTGCGACCGTGCACTGAACTTTTAGATAAAATAAACTAAGCTGAAACCATTAAATAACTAACCAACCAGTGCCAGCGATCTGTGTCAGCTGATCCCTGCGACCCTGAACTGAAGTTGTAGATAAAATAAACTAAGCTGAAACCATTAAATAACTAACCAACCAGTGCCAGCGATCTGTGTCAGCTGATCTGCGACCGTGCACTGAACTTTTAGATAAAATAAACTAAGCTGAAACCATTAAATAACTAACCAACCAGTGCCAGCGATCTCTGTCAGCTGATCCCTGCGACCCTGAACTGAAGTTGTAGATAAAATAAACTAAGCTGAAACCATTAAATAACTAACCAACCAGTGCCAGCGATCTCTGTCAGCTGATCCCTGCGACCCTGAACTGAAGTTTTACATCAAATAAACTAAGCTGAAACCATTAAATAACTAACCAACCAGTGCCAGCGATCTGTGTCAGCTGATCTGCGACCGTGCACTGAAGTTTTAGATCAAATAAACTAAGCTGAAACCATTAAATAACTAACCAACCAGTGCCAGCGATCTGTGTCAGCTGATCCCTGCGACCCTGAACTGAAGTTTTACATCAAATAAACTAAGCTGAAACCATTAAATAACTAACCAACCAGTGCCAGCGATCTGTGTCAGCTGATCTGCGACCGTGCACTGAAGTTTTAGATAAAATAAACTAAGCTGAAACCATTAAATAACTAACCAACCAGTGCCAGCGATCTGTGTCAGCTGATCTGCGACCGTGCACTGAAGTTTTAGATAAAATAAACTAAGCTGAAACCATTAAATAACTAACCAACCAGTGCCAGCGATCTGTGTCAGCTGATCCCTGCGACCGTGAATTGAACTTTTAGATAAAATAAACTAAGCTGAAACCATTAAATAACTAACCAACCAGTGCCAGCGATCTGTGCCAGCTGATCCCTGCGACCGTGCACTGAAGTTTTACATCAAATAAACTAAACCGAAACCATTAAATAACTAACCAGCCTGTACCAGCGATCTGTGTCAGCTGATCTGCGACCGTGCACTGAAGTTTTAGATAAAATAAACTAAGCTGAAACCATTAAATAACTAACCAACCAGTGCCAGCGATCTGTGTCAGCTGATCCCTGCGACCGTGAACTGAACTTTTAGATAAAATAAACTAAGCTGAAACCATTAAATAACTAACCAACCAGTGCCAGCGATCTGTGTCAGCTGATCCCTGCGACCGTGAACTGAACTTTTAGATAAAATAAACTAAGCTGAAACCATTAAATAACTAACCAACCAGTGCCAGCGATCTGTGTCAGCTGATCTGCCACCGTGCACTGAAGTTTTAGATAAAATAAACTAAGCTGAAACCATTAAATAACTAACCAACCAGTGCCAGCGATCTGTGTCAGCTGATCCCTGCGACCGTGCACTGAAATTTTACATCAAATAAACTAAACCGAAACCATTAAATAACTAACCAACCAGTGCCAGCGATCTGTGTCAGCTGATCTGCGACCGTGCACTGAACTTTTAGATAAAATAAACTAAGCTGAAACCATTAAATAACTAACCAACCAGTGCCAGCGATGTGTGTCAGCTGATCCCTGGGACCCTGCACTGAAGTTTTACATCAATTAAACTAAGCTGAAACCATTAAATAACTAACCAACCAGTGCCAGCGATCTGTGTCAGCTGATCCCTGCGACCGTGCACTGAAGTTTTAGATAAAATAAACTAAGCTGAAACCATTAAATAACTAACCAACCAGTGCCAGCGATCTGTGTCAGCTGATCCCTGCGACCGTAAACTGAACTTTTAGATAAAATAAACTAAGCTGAAACCATTAAATAACTAACCAGCCTGTACCAGCGATCTGTGTCAGCTGATCTGCGACCGTGCACTGAAGTTTTAGATAAAATAAACTAAGCCGAAACCATTAAATAACTAACCAACCAGTGCCAGCGATCTGTGTCAGCTGATCTGCGACCGTGCACTGGACTTTTAGATAAAATAAACTAAGCTGAAACCATTAAATAACTAACCAACCAGTGCCAGCGATCTGTGTCAGCTGATCCCTGCGACCGTGCACTGAAGTTTTACATCAAATAAACTAAGCTGAAACCATTAAATAACTAACCAGACACTGTCAGGGATCTGTGTCAGCTGATCTGCGACCCTGCACTGGACTTTTAGATAAAATAAACTAAGCTGAAACCATTAAATAACTAACCAACCAGTGCCAGCGATCTGTGTCAGCTGATCCCTGCGACCGTGCACTGAAGTTTTACATCAAATAAACTAAGCCGAAACCATTAAATAACTAACCAGCCTCTGTCAGGGATCTGTGTCAGCTGATGTGCGACCATGAACTGAAGTTTTAGATAAAATAAACTAAGCCGAAACCATTAAATAACTAACCAACCAGTGCCAGCGATCTGTGTCAGCTGATCTGCGACCGTGCACTGAAGTTTTACATCAAATAAACTAAGCCGAAACCATTAAATAACTAACCAACCTGTGCCAGCGATCTGTGTCAGCTGATCCCTGCGACCGTGCACTGAAGTTTTAGATAAAATAAACTAAGCTGAAACCATTAAATAACTAACCAACCAGTGCCAGCGATCTGTGTCAGCTGATCCCTGCGACCGTGAACTGAAGTTTTACATCAATTAAACTAAACCGAAACCATTAAATAACTAACCAGCCTGCGACTGAGATCTGTATCAGCTGATCTGCGACCGTGCACTGAAGTTTTAGATCAAATAAACTAAGCTGAAACCATTAAATAACTAACCAACCAGTGCCAGCGATCTGTGTCAGCTGATCTGCGACTGTGAACTGAACTTTTAGATAAAATAAACTAAGCCAAAACCATTAAATAACTAACCAACCAGTGCCAGCGATCTGTGTCAGCTGATCCCTGCGACCGTGAACTGAACTTTTAGATAAAATAAACTAAGCTGAAACCATTAAATAACTAACCAACCAGTGCCAGCGATCTGTGTCAGCTGATCTGCGACCGTGCACTGAAGTTTTAGATCAAATTAACTAAGCTGAAACCATTAAATAACTAACCAACCAGTGCCAGCGATCTGTGTCAGCTGATCTGCGACTGTGAACTGAACTTTTAGATAAAATAAACTAAGCTGAAACCATTAAATAACTAACCAGCCTGTGCCAGCGATCTGTGTCAGCTGATCCCTGCGACCGTGCACTGAACTTTTAGATAAAATAAACTAAGCTGAAACCATTAAATAACTAACCAACCAGTGCCAGCGATCTGTGTCAGCTGATCTGCGACCGTGCACTGAACTTTTAGATAAAATAAACTAAGCTGAAACCATTAAATAACTAACCAACCAGTGCCAGCGATCTGTGTCAGCTGATCTGCGACCATGAACTGAAGCTGTACATCAAATAAACTAAGCTGAAACCATTAAATAACTAACCAACCAGTGCCAGCGATCTGTGTCAGCTGATCTGCGACCGTGCACTGAAGTTTTAGATAAAATAAACTAAGCTGAAACCATTAAATAACTAACCAACCAGTGCCAGCGATCTGTGTCAGCTGATCTGCGACCGTGAACTGAACTTTTAGATAAAATAAACTAAGCTGAAACCATTAAATAACTAACCAACCAGTGCCAGCGATCTGTGTCAGCTGATCCCTGGGACCCTGCACTGGACTTTTAGATAAAATAAACTAAGCTGAAACCATTAAATAACTAACCAGCCTGCGACTGAGATCTGTGTCAGCTGATCTGCGACCGTGCACTGAACTTTTAGATAAAATAAACTAAGCTGAAACCATTAAATAACTAACCAACCAGTGCCAGCGATCTGTGTCAGCTGATCCCTGCGACCGTGCACTGAAGTTTTACATCAAATAAACTAAACCGAAATCATTAAATAACTAACCAACCAGTGCCAGCGATCTGTGTCAGCTGATCCCTGCGACCGTGCACTGAACTTTTAGATAAAATAAACTAAGCTGAAACCATTAAATAACTAACCAACCAGTGCCAGCGATCTGTGTCAGCTGATCCCTGGGACCCTGCACTGAAGTTTTACATCAATTAAACTAAACCGAAACCATTAAATAACTAACCAACCAGTGCCAGCGATCTGTGTCAGCTGATCCCTGGGACCCTGCACTGGACTTTTAGATAAAATAAACTAAGCTGAAACCATTAAATAACTAACCAGCCTGCGACTGAGATCTGTGTCAGCTGATCTGCGACCGTGCACTGAACTTTTAGATAAAATAAACTAAGCTGAAACCATTAAATAACTAACCAACCAGTGCCAGCGATCTGTGTCAGCTGATCCCTGTGACCGTGCACTGAAGTTTTAGATAAAATAAACTAAGCTGAAACCATTAAATAACTAACCAACCAGTGCCAGCGATCTGTGTCAGCTGATCTGCGACCCTGCACTGGACTTTTAGATAAAATAAACTAAGCTGAAACCATTAAATAACTAACCAACCAGTGCCAGCGATCTGTGTCAGCTGATCTGCGACCGTGCACTGGACTTTTAGATAAAATAAACTAAGCTGAAACCATTAAATAACTAACCAACCAGTGCCAGCGATCTGTGTCAGCTGATCCCTGCGACCGTGCACTGAAGTTTTACATCAAATAAACTAAGCTGAAACCATTAAATAACTAACCAGCCTCTGTCAGGGATCTGTGTCAGCTGATCTGCGACCCTGCACTGGACTTTTAGATAAAATAAACTAAGCTGAAACCATTAAATAACTAACCAACCAGTGCCAGCGATCTGTGTCAGCTGATCCCTGCGACCGTGCACTGAAGTTTTACATCAAATAAACTAAGCCGAAACCATTAAATAACTAACCAGCCTGTACCAGCGATCTGTGTCAGCTGATCTGCGACCATGAACTGAAGTTTTAGATAAAATAAACTAAGCCGAAACCATTAAATAACTAACCAACCAGTGCCAGCGATCTGTGTCAGCTGATCTGCGACCGTGCACTGAAGTTTTAGATAAAATAAACTAAGCTGAAACCATTAAATAACTAACCAACCAGTGCCAGCGATCTGTGTCAGCTGATCCCTGCGACCGTGCACTGAAGTTTTAGATAAAATAAACTAAGCTGAAACCATTAAATAACTAACCAGCCTGCGACTGAGATCTGTGTCAGCTGATCTGCGACCGTGCACTGAAGTTTTAGATAAAATAAACTAAGCCGAAACCATTAAATAACTAACCAACCAGTGCCAGAGATCTGTGTCAGCTGATCTGCGACCGTGAACTGAAGTTTTACATCAATTAAACTAAACCGAAACCATTAAATAACTAACCAGCCTGCGACTGAGATCTGTGTCAGCTGATCTGCGACCGTGCACTGAAGTTTTAGATAAAATAAACTAAGCTGAAACCATTAAATAACTAACCAGCCTGCGACTGAGATCTGTGTCAGCTGATCTGCGACCGTGCACTGAAGTTTTAGATAAAATAAACTAAGCCGAAACCATTAAATAACTAACCAACCAGTGCCAGAGATCTGTGTCAGCTGATCTGCGACCGTGCACTGAAGTTTTAGATCAAATTAACTAAGCTGAAACCATTAAATAACTAACCAACCAGTGCCACCGATCTGTGTCAGCTGATCTGCGACTGTGAACTGAACTTTTAGATAAAATAAACTAAGCCAAAACCATTAAATAACTAACCAACCAGTGCCAGCGATCTGTGTCAGCTGATCCCTGCGACCGTGAACTGAACTTTTAGATAAAATAAACTAAGCTGAAACCATTAAATAACTAACCAACCAGTGCCAGCGATCTGTGTCAGCTGATCTGCGACCGTGCACTGAAGTTTTAGATAAAATAAACTAAGCTGAAACCATTAAATAACTAACCAACCAGTGCCAGCGATCTGTGTCAGCTGATCTGCGACTGTGAACTGAACTTTTAGATAAAATAAACTAAGCTGAAACCATTAAATAACTAACCAGCCTGTGCCAGCGATCTGTGTCAGCTGATCTGCGACCGTGCACTGAACTTTTAGATAAAATAAACTAAGCTGAAACCATTAAATAACTAACCAACCAGTGCCAGCGATCTGTGTCAGCTGATCTGCGACCGTGCACTGAAGTTTTAGATAAAATAAACTAAGCTGAAACCATTAAATAACTAACCAACCAGTGCCAGCGATCTGTGTCAGCTGATCTGCGACCGTGAACTGAACTTTTAGAAAAAATAAACTAAGCTGAAACCATTAAATAACTAACCAACCAGTGCCAGCGATCTGTGTCAGCTGATCTGCGACCGTGCACTGAACTTTTAGATAAAATAAACTAAGCTGAAACCATTAAATAACTAACCAACCAGTGCCAGCGATCTGTGTCAGCTGATCTGCGACCGTGCACTGAACTTTTAGATAAAATAAACTAAGCTGAAACCATTAAATAACTAACCAACCAGTGCCAGCGATCTGTGTCAGCTGATCTGCGACCGTGCACTGAACTTTTAGATAAAATAAACTAAGCTGAAACCATTAAATAACTAACCAACCAGTGCCAGCGATCTGTGTCAGCTGATCTGCGACCGTGAACTGAACTTTTAGATAAAATAAACTAAGCTGAAACCATTAAATAACTAACCAACCAGTGCCAGCGATCTGTGTCAGCTGATCTGCGACCGTGAACTGAAGTTTTAGATAAAATAAACTAAGCCGAAACCATTAAATAACTAACCAGCCTCTGCCAGCGATCTGTGTCAGCTGATCTGCGACCGTGCACTGAACTTTTAGATAAAATAAACTAAACCGAAACCATTAAATAACTAACCAACCAGTGCCAGCGATCTGTGTCAGCTGATCTGCGACCGTGCACTGAACTTTTAGATAAAATAAACTAAGCTGAAACCATTAAATAACTAACCAGCCTGTAACAGCGATCTGTGTCAGCTGATCCCTGCGACCGTGCACTGAAGTTTTAGATAAAATAAACTAAGCCGAAACCATTAAATAACTAACCAACCAGTGCCAGCGATCTGTGTCAGCTGATCTGCGACCGTGCACTGAACTTTTAGATAAAATAAACTAAGCTGAAACCATTAAATAACTAACCAGCCTGTACAAGCGATCTGTGTCAGCTGATATGCGACCGTGAACTGAACTTTTAGATAAAATAAACTAAGCTGAAACCATTAAATAACTAACCAACCAGTGCCAGAGATCTGTGTCAGCTGATCTGCGACCGTGAACTGAAGTTTTACATCAATTAAACTAAACCGAAACCATTAAATAACTAACCAGCCTGCGACTGAGATCTGTATCAGCTGATCTGCGACCGTGCACTGAAGTTTTAGATCAAATTAACTAAGCTGAAACCATTAAATAACTAACCAACCAGTGCCAGCGATCTGTGTCAGCTGATCTGCGACTGTGAACTGAACTTTTAGATAAAATAAACTAAGCCAAAACCATTAAATAACTAACCAACCAGTGCCAGCGATCTGTGTCAGCTGATCTGCGACCGTGAACTGAACTTTTAGATAAAATAAACTAAGCTGAAACCATTAAATAACTAACCAGCCTGTACCAGCGATCTGTGTCAGCTGATCCCTGCGACCGTGAACTGAAGTTTTAGATAAAATAAACTAAGCTGAAACCATTAAATAACTAACCAACCAGTGCCAGCGATCTGTGTCAGCTGATCCCTGCGACCGTGCACTGAAGTTTTAGATAAAATAAACTAAACTGAAACCATTAAATAACTAACCAGCCTGTACAAGCGATCTGTGTCAGCAGATCTGCGACCGTGCACTGAAGTTTTAGATAAAATAAACTAAGCCGAAACCATTAAATAACTAACCAACCAGTGCCAGCGATCTGTGTCAGCTGATCTGCGACCGTGCACTGAAGTTGTAGATAAAATAAACTAAGCCGAAACCATTAAATAACTAACCAGCCTGTACCAGCGATCTGTGTCAGCTGATCCCTGCGACCGTGAACTGAAGTTTTAGATAAAATAAACTAAGCCGAAACCATTAAATAACTAACCAGCCTGTACCAGCGATCTGTGTCAGCTGATCCCTGCGACCGTGAACTGAAGTTTTAGATAAAATAAACTAAGCTGAAACCATTAAATAACTAACCAGCCTGTACCAGCGATCTGTGTCAGCTGATCCCTGCGACCGTGCACTGAAGTTTTAGATAAAACAAACTAAGCTGAAACCATTAAATAACTAACCAACCCGTGCCAGCGATCTATGTCAGCTGATCCCTGCGACCGTGCACTGAAGTTTTAGATAAAATAAACTAAGCTGAAACCATTAAATAACTAACCAACCAGTGCCAGCGATCTGTGTCAGCTGATCTGCGACCGTGCACTGAACTTTTAGATAAAATAAACTAAGCTGAAACCATTAAATAACTAACCAACCAGTGCCAGCGATCTGTGTCAGCTGATCCCTGCGACCCTGAACTGAAGTTGTAGATAAAATAAACTAAGCTGAAACCATTAAATAACTAACCAACCAGTGCCAGGGATCTGTGTCAGCTGATCCCTGCGACCGTGCACTGAAGTTTTAGATAAAATAAACTAAGCTGAAACCATTAAATAACTAACCAACCAGTGCCAGCGATCTGTGTCAGCTGATCTGCGACCGTGCACTGAAGTTTTAGATCAAATAAACTAAGCTGAAACCATTAAATAACTAACCAACCAGTGCCAGCGATCTGTGTCAGCTGATCCCTGCGACCGTGTACTGAAGTTTCAGATAAAATAAACTAAGCCGAAACCATTAAATAACTAACCAACCAGTGCCAGCGATCTGTGTCAGCTGATCCCTGCGACCGTGCACTGAAGTTTTACATCAAATAAACTAAGCTGAAACCATTAAATAACTAACCAACCAGTGCCAGCGATCTGTGTCAGCTGATCCCTGCGACCGTGCACTGAAGTTTTACATCAAATAAACTAAGCTGAAACCATTAAATAACTAACCAGCCTGCGACTGAGATCTGTGTCAGCTGATCTGCGACCGTGCACTGAAGTTTTAGATAAAATAAACTAAGCCGAAACCATTAAATAACTAACCAACCAGTGCCAGCGATCTGTGTCAGCTGATCTGCGACCGTGCACTGAAGTTTTACATCAAATAAACTAAGCTGAAACCATTAAATAACTAACCAGCCTGCGACTGAGATCTGTGTCAGCTGATCCCTGCGACCGTGCACTGAAGTTTTAGATAAAATAAACTAAACCGAAACCATTAAATAACTAACCAGCCTCTGTCAGGGATCTGTGTCAGCTGATCCCTGCGACCGTGCACTGAAGTTTTAGATAAAATAAACTAAGCCGAAACCATTAAATAACTAACCAACCAGTGCCAGCGATCTGTGTCAGCTGATCTGCGACCGTGCACTGAAGTTTTACATCAAATAAACTAAGCTGAAACCATTAAATAACTAACCAACCAGTGCCAGAGATCTGTGTCAGCTGATCCCTGCGACCGTGCACTGAAGTTTTACATCAAATAAACTAAACTGAAACCATTAAATAACTAACCAGCCTGTACCAGCGATCTCTGTCAGCTGATCTGCGACCGTGCACTGAAGTTTTAGATAAAATAAACTAAGCTGAAACCATTAAATAACTAACCAACCAGTGCCAGCGATCTGTGTCAGCTGATCTGCGACCGTGCACTGAACTTTTAGATAAAATAAACTAAGCTGAAACCATTAAATAACTAACCAACCAGTGCCAGCGATCTGTGTCAGCTGATCCCTGGGACCCTGCACTGAAGTTTTACATCAATTAAACTAAACCGAAACCATTAAATAACTAACCAACCAGTGCCAGCGATCTGTGTCAGCTGATCCCTGCGACCGTGCACTGAAGTTTTACATCAAATAAACTAAACCGAAACCATTAAATAACTAACCAGCCTGCGACTGAGATCTGTGTCAGCTGATCTGCGACCGTGCACTGAAGTTTTAGATAAAATAAACTAAGCCGAAACCATTAAATAACTAACCAACCAGTGCCAGAGATCTGTGTCAGCTGATCTGCGACCGTGCACTGAAGTTTTAGATAAAATAAACTAAGCCGAAACCATTAAATAACTAACCAGCCTGCGACTGAGATCTGTGTCAGCTGATCTGCGACCGTGCACTGAAGTTTTAGATAAAATAAACTAAGCCGAAACCATTAAATAACTAACCAACCAGTGCCAGAGATCTGTGTCAGCTGATCTGCGACCGTGCACTGAAGTTTTAGATAAAATAAACTAAGCCGAAACCATTAAATAACTAACCAACCAGTGCCAGAGATCTGTGTCAGCTGATCTGCGACCGTGCACTGAAGTTTTAGATAAAATAAACTAAGCCGAAACCATTAAATAACTAACCAACCAGTGCCAGAGATCTGTGTCAGCTGATCTGCGACCGTGCACTGAAGTTTTAGATAAAATAAACTAAGCCGAAACCATTAAATAACTAACCAACCAGTGCCAGAGATCTGTGTCAGCTGATCTGCGACCGTGCACTGAAGTTTTACATCAATTAAACTAAACCGAAACCATTAAATAACTAACCAGCCTGTACAAGCGATCTGCGTCAGCTGATCTGCGACCGTGCACTGAAGTTTTAGATAAAATAAACTAAGCTGAAACCATTAAATAACTAACCAACCAGTGCCAGCGATCTGTGTCAGCTGATCTGCGACCGTGCACTGAACTTTTAGATAAAATAAACTAAACCGAAACCATTAAATAACTAACCAACCAGTGCCAGCGATCTGTGTCAGCTGATCTGCGACCGTGCACTGAAGTTTTAGATAAAATAAACTAAGCTGAAACCATTAAATAACTAACCAACCAGTGCCAGCGATCTGTGTCAGCTGATCTGCGACCGTGCACTGAACTTTTAGATAAAATAAACTAAGCTGAAACCATTAAATAACTAACCAACCAGTGCCAGCGATCTGTGTCAGCTGATCTGCGACCATGAACTGAAGTTTTAGATAAAATAAACTAAACCGAAACCATTAAATAACTAACCAACCAGTGCCAGCGATCTGTGTCAGCTGATCTGCGACCGTGCACTGAACTTTTAGATAAAATAAACTAAGCTGAAACCATTAAATAACTAACCAACCAGTGCCAGTGATCTGTGTCAGCTGATCTGCGACCGTGAACTGAAGTTTTAGATAAAATAAACTAAGCTGAAACCATTAAATAACTAACCAACCAGTGCCAGCGATCTGTGTCAGCTGATCTGCGACCGTGCACTGAACTTTTAGATAAAATAAACTAAGCTGAAACCATTAAATAACTAACCAACCAGTGCCAGCGATCTGTGTCAGCTGATCCCTGCGACCCTGAACTGAAGTTTTACATCAAATAAACTAAGCTGAAACCATTAAATAACTAACCAACCAGTGCCAGCGATCTGTGTCAGCTGATCTGCGACCGTGCACTGAAGTTTTAGATCAAATAAACTAAGCTGAAACCATTAAATAACTAACCAACCAGTGCCAGCGATCTGTGTCAGCTGATCCCTGCGACCCTGAACTGAAGTTTTACATCAAATAAACTAAGCTGAAACCATTAAATAACTAACCAACCAGTGCCAGCGATCTGTGTCAGCTGATCTGCGACCGTGCACTGAAGTTTTAGATAAAATAAACTAAGCCGAAACCATTAAATAACTAACCAACCAGTGCCAGCGATCTGTGTCAGCTGATCTGCGACCGTGCACTGAAGTTGTAGATAAAATAAACTAAGCCGAAACCATTAAATAACTAACCAGCCTGTACCAGCGATCTGTGTCAGCTGATCCCTGCGACCGTGCACTGAAGTTTTAGATAAAACAAACTAAGCTGAAACCATTAAATAACTAACCAACCCGTGCCAGCGATCTATGTCAGCTGATCCCTGCGACCGTGCACTGAAGTTTTAGATAAAATAAACTAAGCTGAAACCATTAAATAACTAACCAACCAGTGCCAGCGATCTGTGTCAGCTGATCTGCGACCGTGCACTGAACTTTTAGATAAAATAAACTAAGCTGAAACCATTAAATAACTAACCAACCAGTGCCAGCGATCTGTGTCAGCTGATCCCTGCGACCCTAAACTGAAGTTGTAGATAAAATAAACTAAGCTGAAACCATTAAATAACTAACCAGCCTGTACCAGGGATCTGTGTCAGCTGATCCCTGCGACCGGTGCACTGAAGTTTTAGATAAAATAAACTAAGCTGAAACCATTAAATAACTAACCAACCAGTGCCAGCGATCTGTGTCAGCTGATCTGCGACCGTGCACTGAACTTTTAGATCAAATAAACTAAGCTGAAACCATTAAATAACTAACCAACCAGTGCCAGCGATCTGTGTCAGCTGATCCCTGCGACCGTGTACTGAAGTTTCAGATAAAATAAACTAAGCCGAAACCATTAAATAACTAACCAACCAGTG
>NW_027052096.1:0-32887 GCF_036321145.2 Pelmatolapia mariae | reverse complement strand
CGACTCCTGCAGGCCATCGCCAAAGACAACATCATCCCCTTCCTCCGGGTTAGAGCTGCTAGTTTTCAGTTTAATTACAGGGACTGTCCAAGCACTTCTTCTGTATTCTTGTTGTGCTCAGGATTAACTTAATTATACTGTATGAAGCAGAAATCCCTACTGGATGTTGAATTACTGATGTATTTATGCTGCATACTTCAGTTATTTCTACTTGCATACAGAAACATCTTGCAGCAGGGGGAAGACAGTGTGCAAATACCTTGATGGAACTGTGGTGCTTTAAAATGCTTTAAAGTGATGGTGTTTTATGTTTTCTCTCATGTACAGTAGTGCTGGGCGATATGGAAAAAATATTTATCACGATATGAATTATTTTATATCACGATAACGATATATATCACGATATACGACCTGACCTGTGGTCATCTGGAAAGTACGCAGTCTGTAAACAGCGAGTGGAGAGGGTGCAGTCTTTGTTTTGAGTTACCGTAAAGTATGTCGCAAATCCGGGTGCACGTACAGCAGCAAACCACGAGACGGAGTTTCTTTGCGAAAAATATCATTTTTTATACCATATTATTTACTTGCATAAAGTTAAGAGCATGTATAGTGAGAAGACAACACTAATATATTTGCCACAGGCTATTTAACCCTTTAAGACCTACCATAGAACCAAGTCCGCCAGAGCTTATCTTTGTTTTTACATGCTGTAGTGCCATTTGTTGGGAGTATTTCAAGTTTCCATATATCAATACAACCGTTATAGCCCAAATTTTAATAATATGTATGCATTAAGTTCATAGTAACTACATAAATTGCAAAAACTTGTAGTGCAATAAACTACAAAAAAATTGAAAATCGTTTTTTTGTTTTTTACATATATTTCTAGTTAAAAACATTTAAGAGGTGTATCCCTCAAAACTGTAAATACAAAAGTTTCCAACCACGAGAAATTTATTTTGAGTGTCTTCATAGTTTTATTTTTGAGATACACTAATTTTTATATACTACAGGAAAAATGAAAATAAATATTATAATGCATCAAAATAAACTATTTCCAACAGTGTAATTGGAGTTCTAAGCATCCCAGAAACGATACAGAAAAACATAAAGTCAAACATGTCTTTTAAAAACACCAACATAGGCTTATAAGGCCCTTTCGCGAAAATGACGTCACTTCCGGTTTCGGGCAGTTAATGGCGGACGTGCGATAGTTCGCGCTGACGTATATGCCAACGTAGGAAGTCTTATGAACGTCGGCAAAGCGTGTTTCTGGAATATTGTGTTTTTGTTGCTGCAAGTTTGGAATATTGTGTTTTTGTTGCTGCAAGTGCTTCTTATGCAATTTTTGCAAAGTTATATGTGGAAGGAAACCGTGACTTTGGACAAGCTAATGGCATAAGATGTAAGTACAACTCCGGTTTCACATGCAAAAAAAAATTATTGCACTACCTTATGTGGTTCCAGTTCTACAGGGATTTAAAAATAGTTAGGTAAAACGGAGTGTACCTGCTCCGACCGGTTGTAAAGGGTTAATTATATATTTCATGTAATAATTTATAAAATTTGGGTTAGTACGATATAAACGATAGAAGACAAATGGCACGATAGACACTTTTCTATCGTCCACACGATATATATCGTCATATCGCCCAGCACTAATGTACAGTGTGACCCATTTATTTAAGTAGTTTAAGTGTAATTAGTAGTTACCTGGAGATGCTGTATTTTCTGCAGTTCCTGCTTTCACTGAAGCTTTTGATTATTTCTTTGATTCTCAGTGCTCAGGCTATTGTCTCCTTCCACTCTCTATGTAATAACTATCAGATTTTTTTCCCATTTGCAGTACCTGGCATTTCTTTAAACATAGTGTGATTTGCTGGGTCTATGTGTGTATATTTGAACTCTGTGTGTTTCTGGCAGGTGTTTTGGCCACGGGAAAGCTAACGGGGAACCTACGTGGGCCCTGCTGCTGACAGCTCTGATAGCTGAGCTGGGGATTCTCATCGCATCTCTGGACATGGTGGCTCCTATTCTGACAATGTAAGATGCACTTTTGTTACGTGTGTGTGCATGTGTACATGCACACTTAGTGTGCCCTCATCACCTCAGTTTGAATCTCTAACCCTCTTTCCAGGTTCTTCCTCATGTGTTACCTGTTTGTGAACCTGGCCTGTGCCCTCCAGACCCTCCTGAGGACACCCAACTGGAGGCCTCGCTTCTCATACTACCACTGGTATTACCAAATACTCTCTTTCTCTCCCTCTCCCCTCCCCCCCCCCCCCCCCCCCCCCCCCCCCCCTGACGTCTGCTCTGCTCATCTGTCCAGGAGCTTGTCCTTTCTGGGGATGACTTTCTGCCTGGCGCTCATGTTCATATCCTCTTGGTACTACGCAATCGTTGCCATGGTGATTGCCGGGATGATCTACAAGTACATTGAGTATCAAGGGTATGTTGCCATGGAGATGTACTCCCTGCACATGATTGTTCATGTACAGACTGGTGTGTAAACATGTCTGTTTCGTGTTAACATGTTTATTTTATTTTCAGGGGAACAGAGGAGTGTACAGTGTATACTGTTTGTGAATAAATAAATATAGCTGTATGTTCTCTTATATTTTCTGTGTGTATGTCTGGGTGTGGTTGTGTATCAGAGCAGAGAAGGAGTGGGGAGATGGGATCCGCGGTCTGTCACTCAGCGCTGCCCGTTATGCTCTGCTGAGGCTGGAAGAAGGACCACCGCATACTAAAAACTGGAGGTATTGAAATGTCTCACAAACACATGATGCAAGTTGACCTTTTAGAAGTTGGTTGAGTGTTTGCACTTAAGTTTGCGTGCAGTGCTGGGAGTAAAGCTGCAAGACATCAGAATCTGCTTCACATTTAGCACTATAAACAAGAATCAGATGATTTGAATGTGCTAAGACCCATAAGTCTCTTTTGGTGGGCAGTAGTACTTATAGTAGATCAGTAAATTAAGCACTGCAGGTCACTCCTATCATTTTTACTCAAACAGATCTAGGAGAGCTCCAGGTTGCTGGACACAGCTTTTATGGCACAAATAAACTGAATTTCAGTTTGTTGTTACGTAATTACATTTTGACATGTTAGCCAGCCATGGGGCCTCCGTGTGACTTTGTTGGGTCTCTTTATGTGCTTCAAATGATGCTGACTGAGCTGAACTGACTTTGTTTTTCTTCACTAACTGCATCACAAATTGAGAAGATGGGGGAGTGAGCGAGCTCTGAAAATGAGTTGGCTCATAGTGGTGCTGTGGTTTCACATCTGGGGAGATGCACATCAGGCTAAATGAAAGGCCTATTTATTATCCTTTCCAGCGCTTCCATCATGTCTCACAGTCCTCAGCTGATGTTTGCCGAGTTAGCATTGAATTATAGATGATCAGATCTCCATTTACTTTTTTTTTTTTTTTTTTTTTTATCTGAGCACTTGGCTGTGAAGTTTTCAAAACCCATTCAAAAATGTAGACAGCATAAAGACAGACAATCTGAGGCTCTGCTGTCACTAGTGTTTAGGAAGAATCCACTAACGCACACACGCTCTTGTTCATCGCCTTGTCTGTCCGTGTCCAGGCCTCAGCTTTTGGTGTTACTAAAACTGGACGAAGACGCCCACGTCAAGTCTCCTCGGCTCCTGACGTTTGCCAGCCAGCTAAAGGCGGGAAAAGGCCTGACCATTGTTGGCACTGTTGTCCCCGGGAACTACCTGCAGAGCTATGGAGAGTCGCTCGCTGCTGAGCAGGTGGGGCCGTTTGTTATTGATGGGTGGAAATGTATTTGCTTTCAGATAATGTGGAGTTGGACCTTTTATCCTTCTTTCCTCAGACTCTGAAGCACCTGATGGATAAGGAGCGCGTGAAGGGCTTCTGCCAGTGCATCGTGGCTCAAAAGCCACGTGACGGGATCAGCCACATGATCCAGTCGAGTGGCCTGGGAGGAATGAAACCCAACACTGTGGTGATGGGCTGGCCTCATGCCTGGAGGCAAAGCGAGGACCCACAGTCCTGGAAGACCTTCATCAGTGAGTCAAGAGAGGACAGCAAAGCGGTTAATGGGGTTGTTTCAGCATTAACAAGCTAATGGTGCCCTCTTTTCTCCTTCCAGACACAGTGCGGGTGACCACAGCGGCCCACCTTGCGCTTCTGGTGCCCAAAAACATCTCCCTGTTCCCTAGCAACTCCGAGCCCTGCACAGAGGGCTACATCGATGTGTGGTGGATCGTCCATGACGGCGGGATGCTGATGCTTCTGCCTTTCCTCCTGCGACAACACAAGGCAAGAAAACAAAGTGTTGATCTTAAACTCTAACAAAGCCTTTAAAGTTTTCCGCTGAACCCTCTGCTCTGTCTCTGCCCAGGTGTGGCGCAAGTGTTCAATGCGAATCTTCAACAGTGGCCCAGATGGAGGATAATTCCATCCAGATGAAGAAGGATTTGTTAACCTTCACCTATCAGCTACGCATCGATGCTGAGGTGGAAGTAGTGGAGATGGTACGCACAAAAACCCTGAACGTCTCCAGCTGATCTCCTTTAAGGTCATCCTTTTAAGCACTGGTTCAATTACATTACCTGGTTTGACCACTTGCACTTTGACTGAAATATTCACCTTTTATGGCTGCACTGGTTCGCCAGCTGAAACATGTAGATGAATAATTTTTTACAGCCTTTAAGATCGAATTCATGTTGTTGTTGAATCACAGATTTTTACATATAAAATAAACAGTTAATACTTTCAGTGTCTTGACTAAAGAGATTCTACTGTGATTATTAAGCCTATGAGCAGGAGGTATCTCTCTCTGCACTTCAGAGTACACCAGAGTTTTGTGTTGAGGCCTCTGGTGGATTGAAGTCTTTAAACATGAAAAACGGAAAGAAGGAACCTGCTTTGAATCCCTTCGGGCACTCCCCCTTTCTTCCGCAGTGCAAAGACATGCGTGTTATGTTAATTCTAAACTGGATGAAGTTCTTAAAGTGCATAAACTGAACCACTGCGTGAATATAAGGTTAAATGTGGACCTGAGATCTCAGTAAAATATAAATTCCAGTCTGATTTCTACTAATCTCTACAACAGCTGTTTTCTCACCTCTTCTGAGCATGTCCATGTCCCCCTTCTCAGCACGACAGTGACATCAGCGCATATACCTACGAGAGGACGCTGATGATGGAGCAGAGGTGTCAGATGCTCAGACAGATGCGACTGTCTAAATCTGATCGGGACAGAGAGGTAGGTGTGGAAAGCTTACAGCGGGGTTTTGTGTGGTGTGAAAAACGCCCGTAGGTTTGTGTAGCGTTGATTAGGAGTTGTGTTTGAAACTTTATGCAAGCTGGGTCTTAACAAGCATTTGTTCACCACTTTCACCAAGGGAGCCCTAGCAGTAGCAGCAACAATGGTAGGCCAGAGGCAGGTGGAGCTATGAGGTCTCAGGTGAGGTTAGAGGTCAAGGTCAGCTGTGAGTTCATGACTTGGGAGGAGTTTAAGGAAATATAGAAATAATTTTCTTTGTTCTAGATAAATAAGCTGGAACAAAGTGGAGGTCAGGTTCCCCGTACAGACGCCATGTTTTGACTTGAGGTCACCATTTTCTTCCAGATTAAATCAGATTTAGGGAAAGAAAGAGCTCAGTGTTGAGGTCCAAAGGTTGCTAAAGAAACTAAAGTGCAGTGTACTGAGGTGATACTAAAGAAATCCTGGTGGGTAACACTCATGGTAAGGGACACGGGCTACTGACAAGAAAAGCACTGCAGACGGTAACTTGCATTGAGATGATTGTTAAACGTTCATGTCGCCTCCTTTTGCCTCTCATCTCCTCAGAGGGTACGCTGGAGTTTTGATGATGTAAGTTTGCGCAGTAGAGAAGCAACTGCTGTCTGAAGTAGAGCAGATTAGACTGTAGAGTAGCCTGCAGTCAGGACACGCTGTCTAAGTGAAGAGTGAAACCCTCTGAACAGCTGTGAGTGCAGCTGAGCCCTTCAGATGAAGAGTGAAAAAAAAAGCAATGTGGTCACCATGACGTCAGCCGTCGGTTTGTGAAGTGTCTTCACGAAGCTGGGACTGAAACTGCAAGCATACGCTCCTCTCACGCTCTTAGAAACAAAATTTACACAGTGAGCTGAACTCAGGGTCAGGAGGTGTCGCCCCCTGCTGGCATTTAAGAAAACAAATCAGATCTTAGAAACTTGAGCTGTGACTTCTCTTTTCAGACCAGAGGAGTAACTTAAATGTACACCAGCACTATCACATTCACATGGAGCAGCTTTAATGTAACTGCAGCTTTAATTTTTGAAGCCTGTGCCTCCTAAAAACACTTCCATTACATGTGATGTTTATCGTAATGTTGATGCAGCAGTCCAGTATGATTTTCCTCTATGGGGAGACACAATAAAATAATGTGATCTTAATAATTACAGGATGGTGGGGTGAACTTTTTCCAGGGTTCTTCATTGGGGTGTGTGAGGGAAAAGTTTTGAAAACCCCTGCTTTAAATAAAACACTGAATTGTTACGGAGTGAATCCTTTACCTCCCTAATGTAGACCAAATCCACATTTATTTCACTGTCAGTCCAGTTCTTTATCTGAAGGGTTCAGTTATTAATGCTAACATGTGTCAGATGCTTCTTCCTTTAACTGTTCTGTCATCTTTGTTTCCCTCTACCCTTCACACTCATTCTCATTTCAGATTTTCAGAAGCTTTTTGTATCAGGCCTTTTTTATTTTCGCTGCCGTGTCCCTGTAGTTGTGCTTCAGTGCCCACCAGAGTAGATGCAGGCTGTGTTTGATTTTGGGGAGTTAGGTGACCTTGTGTTTTCTGTAGGCGTATCTTTCCCCCAGGTACAAAAGTCCTGGACCCTTCACGCCAAACACCTCCAGAGGAGACAGAGACAGACAGGTACAGAGAGACGGAGAGAAGCAGGAGTCAGGAGTTACTGTAGAAAAGAGAGGAGGTTTGCCAATGAGGTGGAAGAAAAGGCTGGAAAAAGAGATGAGAGAGAGCGTGTTTGTGTGTTTTCACACGCCAGGCCCAGCTGGTGAAGGATCGTAACTCCATGCTGCGTCTGACGAGCATCGGCTCAGATGACGAAGACGACACAGACGGCGGCGAGCGAGATCGGGCGGGGAGCGGCGGCGGTGGCAGCTCTGAGCACCACCGCCGCATTCAGATGACCTGGACCAAAGAGAAGACCACACAATACAGAGCGACGCACTCGGGCTGCTCCACCCCCGAGGGCTTCAGGGACATGCTGAGCATCAGGCCGTGAGCAGACACAGCAGGTTTCTCTGTGACACTGAGATCCGCGCTAACCAGGTCCTTTAACGCATCTCATTTTTCCTCCAGGGACCACTCCAACGTCAGGCGAATGCACACCGCTGTCAAACTCAACGAGGTCATTGTCAACAGATCCCACGACGCCCGGCTCGTCCTGCTCAACATGCCTGGACCTCCCAAGAACACCGAAGGAGATGAGAACTGTATCCTTAGCCCTGAGTCTGCACCAAATTAGATTTTAGGTGCTTGTTTTTGCAGTCACTAGAGTGTACTTTTGTTACAGCAGACACCTTTATGATGGCTTTGCCAGTAAACAGAGTTTAAAAAAATAAAATCACTAAAGCCTTAAAGACCAAAGCAAATTCAGTTAAATTTTGCTTACTAACATGATTATTAAAACGTATATAAGATTTTCATTTATTTAAATGAATTCATTTATATTATCAAAGTAACATAGTATGAGAAGTTCGTTAATTCAGTGAGCAGACATGGAGTTCCTGGAGGTCCTGACAGAAGGATTGGAGCGTGTTCTGTTGGTGAGAGGGCGGAGGAAGTGAAGTCATCACCATCTACTCCTGATTAGACAAACACAGGAAGCCAGCATCAAGCAAGCAGCCAGTCGTGCAGGAGAGAGCAGAGTGAAGACGGTGGGATCTGGGGAACCTGAAAAAGAGCGAGCCGGTGACTGTCGATTGTCACACTTCCCTGTTGTGGCGCTGGTTTCCATCCCACATGCTGTAAAAGCTACAAAAATGCCAACACAATTCCAACAAGGAGCAGAAACAAAAATAATAACGAGCTGTGTGTGTGTGTGTGTGTGTGTGTGTGTGTGTGTGTGTGTGTGTGTGTGTGTGTGTTTATGTTTGACTCACCCACCCGAGGGTCCTCTGACTCGATGAGGAAGGGAGCACTGTTGTGTTAGGAGCGATTGCGTTTGGAGGGGCGGACCACAGAGGCTAACGGTGAGAGGCTGCGGAGCGGCCGACCTGCTGATGAGACTCAGGGTTGCTTTTTGTACAGAATGTAATTTGGAAGCAGACAGCAGTTTTCAGAGTTCATCCTGAATGTCAGAATCGAGTATGGTTTTCTTTTTGTTGCTTCTCACAAACATATCTGTTTACTGTTACCAGCGTATCGGTACTCTTTATTTTCATATCCAGGAGTATTTGCACACAGCTGAAGAGAATCTGCTTTATTAAGACGCACTGACAAGGATTTATTTTTTGATTTTCGCTGCTACTACTTAGAATTTAGTCACAACAGCCTTTAACATAAAAATGTTGGGTGTTTAAAATTCAGACATCTTACCTCAAAAATGAATTTATTCATATCAGATGAATATTTTAATAAATACAGCATATTAAGACAAAATTTCAGGCTATAAATATAAAATTTAAATAGATAAGAAGTAGAAATTCTGATAAGGTCTATTTATTATATTGGCATTCAGCAGGACTATGTTGTGTAAAAATTTGATAACACCTGATTTTTATTTACATTTTTAAAAATCAAATAAAAAATTCAAAGGTACTTTTTGTAAATTCCTGTATTTTAAAAAATAGTTTGAAACATCAAAAATTAAAGTGACAGCCACGCAGGCCTTGTGTTGCAGGGTCAGTGTAACCTTTATTTATTAATTATTACTATTTTTTTTTTTTTTTTTTTTTTTTTTTTTTTTTTTTTTTTTTTACGGTGGCGCCAGGCCAAAGGCAATGCACGTTTGAGGAAAGGGGGGTGGGACTAAAAATAAAAGCAGCACCTACCTGCAAACATCCCACTGGTGAAGTGCTGCCCCCTGGTGGTAAGTTTTAGCTCATTTTTGCAGAGGGTAATTACAAGAATTTCCCCTTCAGAACTTCCATAATTGGAAGAAAACCTGTCAGAGCTCAGTTTAAAATCACAAGGTTTATTCCGGAAACCCATCGAACCTTGCTGATACAGCAGTGTCCACTTCTTCTTTCTTTTTCTTTTTTTTTTAATTGCTTAAAGAGGATTTCGGTCTTTATGCACCACATTCACAGCTGTGGATGTGACACCAAAATGAAACCAGTGCAAAGGCAATGGTCAGAGGTTTTCTCTCTGCTCTCTCGTTTTCTCTCAGGCCCACGCTGGACTGCACCTGAATAGTTAGTAAGTTATTAGACGTTAGCGTAGAGTTCGGTTTAGAGATGGGGGGGCGGGGGACAGTTTTCGGTTGTTGCCATAACAACCTTGTAAAGGGAAACAGTATTGTGGAGACACTGGACCATCGTGGAGAGGACCACCACACTGCATGTGTGTACATTTTTATGTGTGAGTGAAGCCCATTTGTTCGGCTGCGTTGTGTAGGGCGAAACTCTCCACCTCAACTCAAGTAATCCTGCTGGCATCCTGCTTTGTGTTTTTGTGTGTGTGTGTGTGTGTGTGTGTGTGTGTGTGTGAGAGAGAATGTGGGCTCACAAGCTAAAATGAGGAGCTCTGAACTACAGGTGTTTGATTCCACTCTAACGCTTTCTTTTTTCTTTTTTACAGTGTTATCGTGCAGGATTGTTCTCTGTTCATTGTTATTTCCTAAACATTGTTTTTTTCTTGCTTGTACATAAAAATGAAAAATCCCAAGTTTTATCTTTTTTTAATTACATTAATATAAAAAGGAATCAAAAAACTTTGCTTGGAAAAAAATGGGAATAAATAAAACAGTTTTGGAAAAAAAATGTGCACAAACTGTGTTTTATTGTGTATTTGATGATTGATAGTGTAGGTGGTTGGATTATTTTGCCTGTTTATAGACGGACACATTTTTCAAATTTTTTTAATATTTTGACTTTTTAACGTAGACATTTCAGTGGACTTTAACAAGAACAGCTGAGCAGATGATTTTAAATTAATTAAAAAACTGAAATGAAGATCTTTGTCCAAAGAAAAAATTATTTGGACATAAGCTGCTTTCTTTTTGCTCATTTTCAGTCACATCCTTGTACCTGACCATTTTCAGAGGAATGTTTATCACTCCACAAAACACTCACCTATGAATGATTCAAGCCAAAAAAGGCACCTAACTCAAGGGATGAACCAGTGTATCTACTGACTGCCTGTCAAAAAACGCATCACTGGTTTTCATTTTTTCAGCCAAATCAGTTAAAAATACCAAATTTAACAGTTTGATGTGTTTCTTAAACTATACAACTTATAGCAAACTACAACTGGGCATGAATGATATATTTAAATAGGCTGAATATAGTGCAACCAGCATGAACCAGTGCAAACTGGATAGTGCAATGTGCATATGACCTGAATGATATAACAGTGGGTTAGTGTTCATCAGAGTGACAGCCCGGGGGAAGAAAGTCTGTGGCTGGTTTTAGTAAAGAGCTCTGTAGCACCTGGCTGAAGGCAGCAGCTTGAACAGTTTGTCTCCGGGATGTGAGTGGTCTGCAGAGATCTGGACATACCCTGCAGTGTACCCCAAAAAGAATCTGAGGAAACTGGACAAGTGAATAAAAAATAAGTGCCAACAACAACAAAGTCCTGACAGATGCATCTGAACCTTCAGCTGATGCATCTACTGTTAACTGAAGCTTCATTAAGTTGTCAAGAGGCCATTATTAGGAAAGGAAATGGGGCAAAGGCTGAGCTATTCCAAATTACACCAGAACTGAACTTAAACTCAGTGACAACAGGATTTATGGAGTGATGAATCCAAATGTAAAATTTCTGGTTCAAACTGTCAAAATGTACAGAAGAACTCAGGAGAGAGGCCCATTGGTGAGTGTCTACAGCACAGGTGTTGAACTCCAGGCCTCAAGGGCCGGTCTCCTGCAGGTTTTAAATGTGTCCTTGATCCAATCCAAGAAACCTTGTCTAAGAGTTCAGGCTGTACTGAAGAATAAAGACAAATATTGACTTTCAAGCTCATTAAAATGATACAAACACTGTTTTTGCCTTATAAACTACTTTTCCGTGACCCAATTTCGTTTTTTTAAACAAAAGAATAAAAAACATAACTCCCTTTTAGAACTTCCTTTTAATTGCTTTTCTGTTATCAATGCTATAAATTTCTACGTCTTATTTTGAAAGCCAAGCTTCCAACTTGTGCTTGCCGAGGTCACGTGATTGTGCACGTACAATCCGGAAGCCGGTGCCATGTTGTGATATTTGAGGAAATCACTTCTGGGTGAAGTTCCCTGGCAAAAGTGGGATTAAAAACAAACAAACAAACACAGTTAATCAGGTTTCGGGGTGAGCATGGAGGTAAGAGTGGCTGGTGTTAACAAAATAAACTGCTGCGCACGCACACAAGATGACGAAATATAGCACGCGCAGTCTGGCTGTCAGACCTCATTGGCGGCCTGCTGTACGCGTTGACCTCACTGATCATTGTTCCTCTGTTCACGGACTTCACGTTAACTTCTGCTAACATGTTCAGTCTCGTTTTAACCCAGCTGTCTGTCCGAGCAGGCGGACCTGAGGCAGTCTCACTGTTGGTGAACTTTAATCGGTTTAAACAACAAAAAAATATGCCGCTCGTGTATCCAGGAAGGAGCCACAGGACAGAGCAGTTGAATCAGCTGAAGGTGGCTGTTAAACGCCAACAAACAGTCTAACATCCCCATCCAGTAAAAACCAGCCTAATATGGGGTGTTACTCCATGTCAGACAGGAAACTTTCTGTTAAAGGACTTAATTTAGATAAAATATGAGCGCTAACCGGGTTAATTGATGCCGAACAGTAGTAGCAGCCAGCTTCCCTTTAAACCTTTCAAAATAAAGGAGACATTACTGCACCATAATATTAATTCTCTAGAATCTAGGCATGTTATATCAGGTGTATTAAACATAAGGGCCGGGAACCATAATCAGCCCGACAAAGACTCCAGTCCAGGCCACTGGAATGCTTTGGAGAATTTGAAGGAGTGAATAGATTTGAAACTTTCAGTGATATTCTCACAAGTTTTCTAGCTTTTCCTATTGATATTCATGCTACACCAAATAATTACCCAAGAGGTAAACAATTAAATGACATGAAAGTTTTTTTTCCAATATCTACTGTAGAAATATTATGTTTTAGGAAAAAAGAACGTTATTAAAAATACAAGACAGTTTGGGCAATTAGCTACCAGACGTTTTTCTGTTATTTTACACATTTATCACATAAAAAAACTGTAACATATTCTTGCACTTGCACTTGTTTTTCTTATATTTAGATATGCCAGGGATTAAATGTGAAGTTAAACATCTTGCTGTTCTGGCCCACTTAAGATCAGAATTGGCTTTATGTGGCCCATGATGTAAAATTAGTTTGACATCCTTGTCTTAGATACCATAAGCAAAAAAAAAAGCATACTGTAAAATGAAGGTAAACGTGATGCACGGAGCACTGTATAGTTAGTAGTACTGTAGTACTGTGTAAACGTTTTCAGCCATGCTTCATTTCTTTATAGTTGACCTTTCAAAATAAGATGTAGTTACTGTTTGCCATAGAAATGTTTTTATGTATAGGGTTTTAGATTCATAAGGGGAGGAAAATCAAAAACCTGGAACAAGCCAGTCGAATTCCAGTGCCTGTACTGCATTAGGAAGTCAGGAGTAGTAGAGAAGTATGTGAGGGCGGTGCAGAATGTGTTTGAGGACAGTGAGACATTATTAAGGTGCAAGTCTCTTGATACTTGCAAGGGTGATGGACAGGCTGACAGATGAGGTTAGGCAGGAGGTGGTAGTCTGTCCCAGACAACGTGATCTATGGTGAGAGTAGGGAGCAGGTGGAGGAGCAGGCGGCGGTATGATCTGTCGAGAAGGTGAACGCAAATCCGTAGGTGCGAGGCAGAATACATGTGTGGGAAAAGTCATTTGCAAAGACTAGAACTAATGAAGGAGTGAAGTGCAGGAGTTTTTATTACATGGGGGCAAACATACAAAGCAACAGACAGTGCAAAGAGAGGTAAAGAAGAGAGTGCAAGCAGGGTGGAGACAAGTGTGACGGGTGATTTGTAACAGAAGAGGTTGAGCAGTTTGGAGACAGATCAAAGGACATGTTGAGGGTGATTGATATATTGGATAAAAGATGTTGAAGATAGAGCTGCCAGGGAGGAGGAAAAAGAGGAAGACCACAGAGACGATCCATGGATGTTGTAAAAGAGGACATGAAGCTCCAGTAATGATTTTATTTGTCCACGATTATTTTGAAATCCGCTTCGCCCTACATCCGGCTTTGCCCCAGTGTAGCTTGACCGCTGCCTGTTTATCCAACCCACGATCCGTTTCTCGGGATCCATTGAGGATCCTGGCCCGAGCCAAAGCGAAGCTTAAAAGATCGGGGACTCTGTGTGTTTCCCTTGGCTGTCAGACACCTTGACACGACCGCGGTCGGTTTGCCGTTTAAACGGTCACTGAGACGTCGGAGGAGTGGCAGGAAGGTAGACAGACAAACGAGCACCTGGCTGTCTGGCGGAGGGGGGCTGAAATGTGAGCGCCTCTGCAGGCTTGCGTCAAAGCCAGCTAACGCTAAACCGTGATAGGACAAAGTCAGCAAGAAAGACGGTTAAACGGCCACGTTACCTCGTCAGAGAGCCGGCCAGCTCACGGGCCGGGCTATTTTTGGCACGCGCACACACACATGCTCAGTTTAGCTGGCTGACAGCCACGGCTGTCACTGTCGGCGGGTTTTTAAAGGAGAACCCGGGCTAACGGCGGAGCTGGTCGGTGACCAGCCTATCCGTCAATCGCACGCTGACAAGGGGCGGAAAAATCAGGGGAAAGGAGATCCGGTTAATAGCCTGACGTCGTATCGCAGCGAAGAAGGGGGGCCTCACAGCTCACACATGAGGCCCAGCTGAAAGGATGGATCTGAATTTTTACTCGGATTTAACGGACGGTACCGGGCAGCACGACGGGGATCCGGAGTTCCTGGATCCGCAGTCTTTCAATGGGTTTGACTCCGACAACAAGGTGACTGAACAGCCGCTCCGTGCATGCTTATTCGAGTACTGGACCCTTGAGTAATGGAGTATTTCCGTTTCTAGAGAGAGTTATAGTTTCAGCTTAGGTTAGAAACCTTTAACCTAAGCCTATCTGTGCGACTAAAAATCATCCTTAAAACAAATCGATAAAGACACATGTTGGACTTAAGGAGCCAACATGTGAGAGTGTATGCTCCTCTCCTGTGTTGAAATAAGGCTGTTTGAAACCATATCTTCTGTTTAACCCTCTGATCTCCAGTGATGGTTTATTTGTTTTTCTTGCTTACCTGTTTCAGCTTCAGTCAATTACTTTTGACCTTGTGTACAAAAGTAATTGCCCTCTTTGTCAAATCATGAATTAACAGTGATTAATCACATTTTTTTAGAAAGCGGAGTTCAGTTTCAGTAACCACACCCAGCCCTGATTACTGCCAGGCCTGATGAATGAAGACACCACTTCAGTAGAAGCTGTCTGACAAAGTAAAGCAGGCTAAAAGATCTCAGAAAGCAACACATGCCACAATCTAAAGAAGCAAATGAGAGACAAAGTCATTGACATCTATCAATCTGGAAACTGTTACCCCTCCATTTCTAAAGCTTTGGGACTGTCTGAACCATGGTGAGAGCCATTATCCACAAACGAAGAAACCTTGGATCAGTGGTGAACCTGTCCAGGAGTGTCCGACCTACCAAAATTACTCGAAGAGGACGTCAACAACTCATCCAGGAAGTCACAAAAGACCCCAGAACAACAGCTAAAGAATTACAGACTTCACTTGCCTCTATTAAGGCCAGAGTCAGTGATTCAACAGTAAGAAAGAGACTGGATGAAAATAGCATCCATGGGAGGAGAGGTCAAGGAGCAAACCACCGCGGACCAAGAAGAGCACAAAATCTCGTCTCATATTTACCAAATAATATCTTGGTGATCCCCAAGAATTTATGCAAATATTCTGTGGACTGACGAGATAGAAGCTGAATTTGGAAGGTTTAGGTCCCATTACATCTACAAAATACTAACACAGCATTAAAAAGAACATCACACATGGTGGTGATAGTGTGATGGTCTCCGGTTGCTTTACCTCTTCAGGACTTGGACGACTAACCATAAAGGAGAACGTCTGACCATCCGTTCATGTCTGGAAGCTCAAGAGCACTCAGTTTGTGCAGCAGGACAACGATCAAAAACACACCAGCAAGGCCAAAAACCAGAATGAAGGTTTTGAAGTGGTCTGTTCAAAGTCCGGACTTGAACCAGATTGAGACATTTTGGCCTGACCTTAGACAGACTGTTCAGGCTCAAAAACTCACCAATGCGACTGAATCAAAACAATTCTGGTAAGAAGAGGGGGCCAAAACTCCTCCACAGTGACGTGAAAGACTTGTTGCAGTTGTTGCTGCTAGGAGTGGCACAAACAGTTATTAGGTTTAGGGGGCAGTTACTTCCCCACAGGGCAGATAGGTTTGAATAACCTCTTTCCCTTAATAAATGAAGTCGTCATTTAAAAACTGCATTTTGGATTTGCCTCTGGCACCCACAGGAAGTCCTGTTTTTACCTGCACAAACATATTTACTCTTACTAAAGTCAAATGGATCTCAGTGTCAATTGCAGATTTTTCAATATATTCAAACTATATCTTCTTTACTAACCAGGTGTAAAGAGGCAGCCTCCTCTGTGACTCTCAGTTTAAGCTAGATTTGCTGGTAAATGTGTGTTTTATAGTGTGCCCCTGTTGGCGGTGAGTTTAGGTAGCTGTTTGTGTTGCTGTGATGATGGTGCCGCCCCTCCTCCCTTACTGTTGCTCTCTCTTCCCCTGCGTTTCAGTTTCCCGGAGGCAGCGACAACTACCTGACGATTCCTGGTTCCGGCCACCCCTTCCTCTCCTCTTCAGAGGTAAGCCTTTATACTTGAGACACGAGCATCGGTCTGTTTCTGCAGAGGTCCCACCTCTCAGCAGATCCTGTCAGAGTTAAAGGCATTAGAAGTCCCTAAGAGTGCTAAAGGGGGAAAAAAAAGAAATGCACAGATAAAATTTTCTGTCACTTCTTCATATATTTTATAGATACACAGGCTTTTTCCTGGCTCAGATAGGGCATCTGTGGACATACGCATATTTGGTCCATATGTAGTTGAGGCAAGCAGTCTTTGTTGCTTTAGTTAAGTGAAATTTGGCCTCTGTTCTGTTATTTTTGGCCATTTTATTGACAGAACTGGGTTTAAGCTGATTTAAATTAAACTCTGCTCCAAAAAAACCCCCAAAACTGTCCAAAAATGTATCTGACTGCAGACTTGATTTTTCTTAAGTAGAAACCAATTTTTTTTTTAAATATGGTATTAAACCGCCAGTGCATAATATTTTAAGTGGGAGGCTTTAATGACATTGTAAAGGCATCTAAAAGAAAAACCGTGACGGCTGTAGAACACCTGCACCACTGTAAAAGTCACTGAAAAGCTCTTTCTTATCTCACCACCTGCTGCACAGTTTACCTTCCTGTTTTTTATTTTGGCGATAGGTCACCCAGAAAAGATCGTGAAAGACCAAGTCTTACTTTTGGACTCTGTTGGCGTAGCTGATGATTAACAGTTCAAAATAATCCTTGTTTATCTTCTACTGCCCTTTGAAACAAGCTGTTTCAGTTCCTCCAACCTTTAAGTCAGCTTCTTTCTGATTGGCTGCCTCCTGCAAATGTGAGGTTTGAATGGTAGATGGGTGGGGCTTGAGCGTAGTAGATGACTATATATTAGGGCCATCCCCTTTTTTTGATGTCTTAAAGATCCAGGAGTAGAAACATTTAGTCCTTTTTTGGATACTTGCACATATTCAAAGGTCATTTGGTAGCTGCATTTAATGTGAGCATCCACCATTTGTAAGACTGTTTATCAACAGAAGCTGCACTGTACAGTAGGGAAGCAGAGCTGCTGTTCCACTTGGCAAAAGGTCTTTTGGAAACCCTTGTCACTGATTTTGCATCAGTTAAATCAAATGTTTTGGGTATTTTTGCTAATTATATATGTATATATTTAAATTTGAAAAATGTGTGGAGACCTGAAGAGATTTAATATCCAATAATTCAAGAAAATCGTCAAACATTCTCAAAGACTGCACACTTTGCCATCAGTTAGAATTTTTCCACAGGGCACACTGTAAAATCTCTTATCCAGATGTTTCAAAGAGACTCTAACGGTTAAGAAAACATCTGGAGAACATTGATAAGCGACTGTAAGTGACCGTGTGAGTTTTTCAGACGTTTGTAGTCTGTTTATCTTTGAGAAAACGGGCACTTAGCTTTGAGAGTTATTTGTAGCGCGAGCTGGGGCCAGACAAGCTCATACAGGGAGGGTTTGATCCAGCACAGAGCTAAAGTCCTCTTTCCACTTGATGGACTGGCTCAACTTCACACCAGTTGTTTTTCTTTTGTCATTGAAGATAGCTGCCTTTAAAAACAACAACAACAAAAAAACAAAAACCCTCACTATTATTAGGTTTCCCAAAAAGCTGAGCCGGTACTAAAAGGTGAGGTTTGACATGTGCGTTGCAGGAGTGGTCTTAAAAAAGCTCTGAAGAGACATCAATGTAAAGCTGTAGGAGAGTGCCATAATGCAAAGATGCCAAAGAGCCACTCAGCAGCCAAACCAGGTGCAAAATCAGGCAGCATCAGAGAAACTGTACCAGTTCATAAATAATCAGAATTAACTCTACACTTTACTGCCATTCATCAGATATATTATTGGGACAAAGATTGAGTATAGAGAAATGTACATTTAACTTTAGAGAGTCATCATTGTTCCATCAGACAGGCTGCCTGAGGAAGTTTTATACTACCCAAAATAAAAAGGAGGAGGAACTAAAGTTAATACTGAGAAAAATGACACAAGAAGCCATCAAACACTCTATTTAAAAACTATTAAAATAAGATGTTTCTGCTGATGAATACACTGAGCTGGGTTATAGTGCTGCTGCTTTAAATAATAGATGGCTTATGTAGAAATCTGCTGTGCTGTAGGGGAGCAGGCTGTGTTGTCTTGTTGTGTGCATGTTTGAGTTGTGTTTCTTTTGAAATGGTATATTTTTATAGAGCGGGAAGAAAGGCATCCTTTCCATATCCTTCTCTGTTCTCTGGTTTTTACGATGATTACAATGATTAATACAGCACCTCTGTGACAGCAAGCTGAAGGTGACAGTGATGCTCTGTGAGGAGGTATTGATACCATAAGCAAGTAAATTTAACTTGAGCCTTTACGACAGAGCACAAATGAAGCTCAACTTAACAGCAGTTTACAATCTTGCCACGTTAAGTAGCAGCCGTTTTCTAGCATTTACTTAAATCATCCATCTTCTGCTGCATAGAAACCCAGACCTCCCTCTCCTGCCCATCTCCTCCAGCTCTGGGGCTCTGTGTTTAGACACCAGGCCAGCTGAGAGATGCAATCTCCCCAGAATGTTATGGGGCAGCTCGCAGTGCGTTTGGAGGAAGCTTGTTTCCCCCCCTGCATCTCAGGAACTGCATTCATGTCCCAGAGCTCTTGGTCACAGGTGAGGGTGGGAGCATAGATGGACTGGTGAATCACCTGTGCACCGCTCCATTCTCCTCCTGCTCATGAAGAAGACCCTGAAACACTTGAACTTTCTCCACTTGGATCAACAACTTTTTCCTGACTCAGAGTGGGCACTCCACCCTTTCTGGTTCCACTCTGCTGGAGACGGGCTGGATTCATTTAAACCACGTTCATGTTATTTCAACCTGCTGTCCACCTGAGCCTGTGGGATGTGAAGTGTTTATAAAAAGGCTTTAAATGTCACACCCCACCGTCTCGAGTCCAGACACCTTTTTGATATTTCTGTCCTGTAGAAAACAGGCTTTTTATCGAGAATGAGTCATCAGACACTATTTAAAAAGCTGCAAAACTGACTCATCTGGCGTGTGAGTCAAACGATGGGGGCTTTCAGTGATGCAGCTGCAGACACATGATGTATATGAACTTTTAGTTTGAGGCCAGTCAGAGTTTATGTGGACATCTTTTTGCTGCTGCTCTCCCGTCAGGATAGACGGGAACCTAAAAGCAGAAGCAGGCTGCACTTTGAGGAACAGTCATTATGTAAATGTGCAAGCAGCTGCTTAGCTGACTATGGCATCATCAGGTAAAACATCTCAACAAGCACCTGGTTTTAGCTGGTTTTAAATCTGCTTTAACAGTTTCTATGCTAAAGCTGTGAGTTTTTTGTTTATTAAAGGGAAAAACCCTGATAGAACTGAACTTTCCTCCCTCTGATAGGTTAACTGAACAAAGATCAGCTGCCTCTGTTGGTTTTCCACTCCAGCTATTAGCAAATTCTTGTCAAAGAGCTTCCTGTTCCTAGGCTTGATCAATCCATCATCGTCAGAACTTGTAAATGGAAAACACAGTATGAAATCAGTGTCAGAGAAAACTTTGGTAGGGGTGTGGGCTCGGGGAGGCTTAGAAGTGATAAACGTTTGGAGTCGATTTAGTGTGATCTTCACTGCTACGCATACATAAGGCCAGATTTTTATCTTCAGAAATGCTGAAAACATCAGATTTAAATCTTAAAAATTAGTAGATGGGAAAGTATCACAAAGTAATGGTTTGTTTATGCTTCCCAGAAGAGATGTGACAGCTGCTGGCATGTGCTGGGATTTCGGCTTATTCGCCACTATTCTTTTTAATTTCTTTGTTTATGTTTTGTAATTTTATGGCGTTAGCATCAGAGCGTGTGAGTTTGGTGTCATTGCAACCATAAGTCTGTGCCAGAGCTCAGAGGTTCCCACATTAGAGCCGGTTACAGCAGCTTGAATTGATGACAGTCTGGAGAATGTGAGATGGTTACAGGGCTGTGGTGGTGTCGTGTGCGACAGCCAGTGCGGTGACTGTTGACGAGGTTTAAAGCAGCAAATGCTGTTGTAATTTAAGGCTCACAAATGGCTCCTTCAGTATATTTTCTATATGACCATTTAACATTTTCATCATCTGTTTCGTATTACGTCTTTCTCCTCTTTCACCTCCATCTTCGTCCATCTCACATCCAGCCTCATCTCCTGAATTGAAGTTGAGGCTTTAACACATGAAAACATGCATAAACCTGCTTATTTATTTTTTTTAATAGTTATTTATTGTCAGCTCCTCCAGACAGCTGTCAGCGATCTAGCTAAACAACAGCTGCTCGTTTTAAGCTAACATTGTCCTAAAAAAACCAAACACCTTTTCTTCAGTTTGACGACATTCTCACAACATATGAGAGTTTATTGACTAAGTGTCGGAGTCCAGTGATGTTAGATCCTAACTACTTCTTCTTCCTGTCCTCTCCTCTGTCTTCCCCGTGCTCACCAGACGTTCCACACTCCCAGCCTTGGGGATGAAGAATTCGAGATCCCTCCCATCTCTCTGGACCCGGACTCTGCCCTCTCCGTGTCAGATGTCGTGTCCCATTTCGGGGAGCTGTCGGAAACTGGACCCTCGGACAGCGTGGTGGTACCCGGGAACGCCGTCGTTGAAGGTGACGACCCCTCGTTCGCGTCCACTTTTGTTAGTGCTGCCTCTCAGGGACTGGAGCACCTGACTCTTGGAGTCATGACCCAGTCAGGAGGGAATACTTTGTTAGGGTCGTCGCTGGGAATGGTAAGGAATACGTGACATTTTAACCTTTACCCACCTTCAATCTCCTCTTTAAGTAACGCCCATTTCTCCTCCTCCCTATCCCAGGATCTTGGTCATCCCATTGGCTCTCAGTTCAGCAGCTCGTCCCCGGTAACCATCGACGTCCCTCTAGGTGACATGGGCCAGGGTTTACTGGGGTCCAATCAGCTCACCACTATAGACCAATCAGAGCTCAGTGCTCAACTGGGGCTCGGCTTGGGTGGCGGGAACATACTTCAGCGGGCGCAGTCGCCCGAAAACCCGCTGTCGGCCACAGCCTCGCCCACCAGCTCGCTCCAGGATGATGACATGGACGACTTCAGAAGGGTGAGTCTTAAATATAACCAGCGTCTGGCACTCATCTGTTTAAAAATGCATCTCATTTATTTACTTCAGCGTGCCCTTTTGCCTCCTCATCCTCCATCAGAGCGTCCTAGTTGAATCTCCGGTCTCTCTGGCCGTCTCCCCTGGAGTCATCTCCCTCGATCCCTCCCCGTCTGAATCCCCACTGTCTGCGCCGACCTCCAGCGTCTCCTCTGCTACAGGAAGGAAAGGAGGAGCAGGAGGGGGGAAGAAGGGGAAGAAGAAGAAGGATCCCAACGAGCCCCAGAAACCTGTGTCGGCCTACGCTCTGTTCTTCAGGGACACACAGGCAGCTATTAAGGGACAAAACCCCAACGCTACTTTCGGAGAGGTCTCCAAGATCGTGGCGTCCATGTGGGACAGTCTGGGGGAGGAGCAGAAACAAGTAAGAGGGTTTCTTTGGTTCCTTCAAGGTTTTTAAGATTGTAAATGTGCTTATGTAGTCATTTAATATTTATCATTTTTAGGTTTACAAGAGGAAAAACGAAGCAGCAAAGAAGGATTACTTGAAAGCGCTGGCAGAGTACAGAGCCAGTCTCATTTCTCAGGTGAGTCAAACCTTGATAGTTTGAAGCAGACAAAAACCACAAGTATGCTAGCATGACGTCCTGATCACACAGGGTTTAACTCTTTAACTCATAAAGACGACATTTGACGACGGTTTTCTACACCTCAGTGTATATCAGTGAAGACACTGTTTGATGATGACAGGATGAATTTACTATTGCTTACTCAGTATCAGCACCCATGACTTTAATGTGGCACCGCAGATGAATAAAGTTTTCAGAGACTGGATTAGATGAGTGCTGATGCCAGCTGCATTTATAAACTGTGCAGGTGCTGTGCACAGGCACACATTTCTACTAATAATTGACAAGAAGCAGACCTCTCAGTGTTCTGCACATAAACCTATAATATTTGTTAGATCAGAAAAATCTCAAAGGCACCAACACCAGACCAGTTCAGATTAATACTGTAACTTTCAGCTGTATCCATGTGGATGAGTTGTAACATCTTTCACTCATTATGCAGTTGTTATGAGGACATGTGGTTCAATAACTCATATCTGGATTAAAAGGAAATGGTTACACGTGATGCAATATGATGAGAAACTTAAACCATGAAGAGTTTCTGTATATAAGAAGATGTGCTCTGTGCTCAGGTGTGGTGGCAGTGGGGAGTGACTGCGGTGATTAAATGATTTAAATGATCAGAGTCTGCATAGCTCTGACCTTCAGTCCAACTTTTCTACAGATATTATGTACCATGTTCACTGCCCCAGAAAGGAAGTGAAGAGCCAGCTGCTGCCATGTTACTGCAGTGTGTGTCTGCCTGAACATGAAAGGTGGCTGATATATTGCACCTGGCTCGTAGGTGCACACACATCCTACAGTTAGAGGAGAGAGGGAGCTGCTCTCACCACGAGAGCTGAAGTTGAAGTTCTATCGATTTAAATCA
Organism: Pelmatolapia mariae; assembly: GCF_036321145.2. Taxonomy (NCBI): domain Eukaryota; kingdom Metazoa; phylum Chordata; class Actinopteri; order Cichliformes; family Cichlidae; genus Pelmatolapia; species Pelmatolapia mariae. Next base: position 10,195 of record NW_027052096.1, on the reverse strand, counting down.
TGTGAACCTTGAGTATTGAGTATACACTGGATGTTTTGGGTTTGTTGTTTTTTTTTTTTTTTGTTTGTTTTTTGTTTTCTGGTTTTTACTGATGATTTATCAAAGAGCTTTGCCTACCATGAGAATGGTTTTCTTACAGTTTAAAAATGTCTCATCTCATCGAGAAACCGTTTCTATCGTGATGCTTTGGATCTCCAGCTGTAAATCTGGTAGTTCTGATGTTCTGCATCGTAAAGTTTAGGATATATTCTGCTGTCCTGGTGCGGACACACCGGAGAAACACAAATATCCACCTAAATGTTTCTCTTCCTTCTTCTTCCTGTCTTCAGGCACCTATTGAAGTCATGGAAACCACACCATCACCCCCACCTCCAGCCCCGGCTCCTGTGGTCACAGCCACGCCTACGCCCGCCCCCACCCCGCCCACCCGGCCAACCAGGTCGCAGCATTACAACCCAGAGGAGAACACCATCACCAACATCTGTACCTCCAACATCATCCTGGACCTGCCTCAGGTCACCACCCGGTCCCGCACCGGGGCCATCAAACCGCAGCCTCCACCGCCGAGCACTGCCCTCAACACTGCCCCCGTCACCAAAATCATCATCAAGCAGACGCCGCTGCCTTCTGGCGGCATGTCAGCTACGGTGACGACCGCCTCCTCGCCCCGCCAGCCGCCACCGCTGCAGCAGATGCAGAGCACCCCTCCTCCACCCCGGCTGCAGCAAATGGTGCACGCCCAGGCTCCCCCGCCTCTCCAGGCCAAACCGCGGGGTGGAGGAGGAGGGGCGGCGGCAGCCACCACTGCTCCGCCGCCGCTTAAGGTAGTGCCGTCAGCACGCCAGTCAGATTCAAGCGCCTCGATCATTGTGACGTCAACGGGGGAAACCCCCACGACAGTGTCTGCCGCCACCTCTTCTCTGGCGGTGGAGGTTGGACACACGGGTGAGGTGACGGGAGGAGAGGAAGTGGCTGAAGGCGAGGAAGGGGTGAGCCGCTGAACTTCGAACATGTCGAACATTTACTGTTAAGTGTTTGGATGAATACATATTCACATAAATTTCGGTATTTCTTTTTGTCCGCTCTCTCAGATGGAGGTGGAGGTTAATGTTGCTCCTGGCCCGAGTGTGACTCCCACCGCCAGCCCGAACATTTGCGTGCGCGCCGGCTGCACAAACCCTGCCGTGGAGAGCAAAGACTGGGACAAGGAGTACTGTAGCAACGAGTGTGTCGCCACACACTGCAGGTGCGTACAGACAGACCTAAACTCGACTCCTGGAGTGTGCGTCAGTACTTTAAATGTTTGCACAGCGTGCACTACTTCACTTCCAGAGGTTTGTGAAGTACTTTAGGTGGTGGTAAAGATGCTGTTTAACAAAGAAACACAGAGTCAAAGCATAGTGACTCTGAGATCGGTTGGAAAAGACGATTAATAATCCACAGGTTCACCTACTGAAACCTTCAGTTTTACTTCCTCTAGATTAGAGCCTTACTGGTGTGTAAGTGATGGCTAAAATTAGCAATATATCAGTATAATATATTTGACATTTATAATGGCTGTGTAACAAACCCACCACAGACCCGACCACGTTTCAACGCTTTTCAGCACACTTTTATTTGGTTGTCATTTCTACAGCACTCAGTCACAGCTTTTTAGCTGCACCTACGCATACACAACAACAACCACAGGATTCACAGGACCCTAGCTCATTGTCTTTTAAGTCGGCGAGGTGCGATTGTAGGTGGCTCTCAGATGCATCCACCTCCCCCGCAGCCGTGCTGCAGACCACGCCCCGCCACAGGCTGATTACATGAAAATTCAACGAAGCTAAATAAGAGACGAGAGAAAAACTTAGACTGTATCGAATCACCAAATGTCAAAATCGGTTTAAAAAAACATGAAAATAAAATCTTGATCGTCCGCTCAACTCGTGCATAAAAATTCACCAAAACACAGAAATTTAAACATTTGACCGAGATTCCTGTTTGAAAGACCAACATGGCACTGTATAACATAAAGATGCCCCACCCTCAAATATTTCAGGTACAAAAATGTTCAGTTTTCAGCTGTGAGAACATATTTAGTTTTAAAATCAAAGAACTTCATGGTGCTCTTTGATTAAAGTTACAGTTTGACAAAATTAGTTTTGTTCTTTCTTTCTTTCTTTTTAAAGACTAAAACAATTGCCCGGGTGTTTCCATTGTGTTTCTTTAAATACCTGATGAAGGCTGGTATCAGAGGCAGGGGTGGATCTACAGGGGGGCCCTTTATGTCCTCTCAATAGTTGAAAAACGAATTGCTTGTTTGTCCAAAAGCCTCTTATAGTCTGTTTTGTTTTTGTTTGTTTGTTTGTTTGTTTGTTTGTTTGTTTGTTGTTGTTGTGTTTTTTTTTTTTTTTTTTTTTTTTTTTTTTTTTTTTTTTTTTTTTTTAGAAGAGATAATGATACAATGTAAAATTTTCTAGATCTTATCACAGGTATACCAACCATTTATTTATGTATTTATTTATTTAGTGTGTTCTCACAACAAGCTCTTTAAATAAACTTTTGGTTTGCGTTGTGTAGTTTTGACAGAAAAGTATAGAGACAAGCTTCCAAACAAATTATTGGAATGTGAACAGTATGGATCTCTGTCTTCAAACCCCTAAAACTGGATTACAAGTGCATCTTACTCAGACCTGCTTGAACCTAATGTTTTCATCATCCTCTTTTTTTTTTTTTTTTTTTCTCTTTTCTCCACAGAGACGTTTTCATGGCCTGGTGCGCTATCCGAGGGCAGAACTCCACCACGGTAACATAGGACTGGGACACACCTGAGGGGAGGAGTGATGCTCGGAGACGGAAAAGGATGAGAATACCACATGAAATGCAAACGAACAGAGAAAAGACTGAATAATAGACTCAGGTATTGGCACATAATGGTTTGTTTTATCGTGCTCATGTCATCTTGTGGACACACAAAAAGAAAGAAAGGAGAAAAAAAAAAAAGAAGTCCCTGTGTTGTACCTCCCACAAGAAGCTTCTCCAGCAGAATAAAACAAATTCTTGAGTCATCTGCGAATACCACGATTGCGTGGACGGCGAAGAAACCACAGAGGCTCGGCTCTGCTGCTCCAGACATTTCCTGCTCTCGATCATTGATTGTGAATTTAAAACACAGACTTGATAAAAGTAACGTTTTATACAGGCTTATGGTGTTTTTAATTGTTTTGAAAAGATGGGGAGAAAAAAAAATCATCACAGACGTATTCAGTTTATTCATTTCAGAAAAATGAATCTCTAAGTGTGTTTGTTATTCCCTTTACTCGTCACGGTGAGGAGCAATCAATGTGAACGAATTGTTGAGTTTTGAGTCGTCTGTTCTTGAGTAAAGTGGGGCTGGTTTTTGTTTTTGTTTTTTAAGAGAAAGGGGGTTGGGTGGGGGAGCAACACGCAGGCAAAAGCACAAATGGTCTTAAAGCTACTTTGGAGTCGTGAAGAGGTTGAAAGCTCTGAAGCCATTCAGAGACCCGGTGATCTGCTGTCTGCTAAATGCTGTTTGTCACCTTTTACAAGCCGCCCGAGGGGAAAAGAAACAAACAAGGTTATTTCCAACTTAAATAAGGTGCTAAGATTCAGGAAAAGTATCTCTGTCTGTCGTTCTCTCTTCCTGCTGGAAGGCCCTGTATCCTGAGAGCTTTTTAAATGTGTGCTGGGTTTTTCTTAATGAGGTAAAAATTTCTGTTTGAGGAAAGAGAAAACAAAAATAAGAGCTGTGTATCGCAGTAAAATAACACACCAGCTCTGACAAACACTACTTACTGTAAAGGGAAACTGGTGTTAAAGCTTTATTTTTTAACCGGGACATTGTTTCAGGTGAAACGGAAGAATGATGGTTGCTTCCAAAAAACAAACAACGCTTCCCAGTTTGATGAGATCCTGCAGCGCAGATGTACTGGAAATGTTTTTAATCATGAAATAAAAATATTTTATGTTTCAGTACACTCCTAGTGACAGTTTGGCCTCACGTTTTATGGCTGTAGTAACAAGAATACACGCTTTTATTTTCTGTTTATGATTTTTCTTCTCATGTAACAAGGTTAGATTTGCTGCTGAATGTCTGACTTTGTTGTTGTTTTTATATTAATTTAAAGAAAAAGTGTGTGCGCGCTGTTCAGGAAATATAAGTAAATAAATACACAGACTGTATGACACAAAAAAATAACAAAGCTAGACGCTACGGCATCATGGCCTTGGACTCATTTTTACAACTTTTTAATAGGAAAAAAAGAGGAATTTTAATTAAAAAATGTTTGACATTTGTGAAATTGTAATTTTCTTTTCATTTTTTTTTTTTTTTTTTTTAAACATTCATTTTGGTTTTTATTGCATTTTGAGTCAAAAGTCTCCAGATGCGGATGTTTGGTTTCCTGGTATTTCAAGACATTAATGCAATGAAGCAGGCGCCTTGAGGCGACTGCTGTTGTGATTTGGCGCTAAATAAATTAAATTGAATTTAAAAAAAAAAAAAAAAAAAAAAAAAAAAACAGCGGAAAGTGAATCTCACATGAAGCGGAGGAGCTCAGAGTTCTCTCACTATTCTAAATATCTTCGGAAGTGAGTGCAGATAGTAGTGGGAACATTTACTCAAGTACTTAAAATACATAAAGTCTGTGTTTCCATGTTATACTAGATTCTGCTTTACTATATTTTGGGTATCAATATTGTTTTTTCAGCTCACTGACACTTATTTTAAAGCTTTAGTTGTTTTTGTATTATAGCTCAATAAGTGCAATAACTGGTACTAATTACAAAAAGTTGGCAAACTTTACAATGTAAACAAACAGAATGTATATGTATATTATAGCACCAAATCACAGTAACAATCATCTCAAGCTGCTTTATGTTGTAAGGCAAAGACTCTACAGTAATAATTAAAAAAACAAAAACAACCCAACAATAATCATATGACGCTCTTTGAGCAAGCACAAGGAAAAACTCCCTTTAACAGGAAGAAACCAGGCTTGGAGGGTGATGGTGCTATGATGATTGTAAGACTACCATGACCTGTGCACACTGCAAGAAATGTGTCTGTGTGTATGAGTATGCACACACTCACTCATGTGTACACTAGTGCAGAAAGAAACTTGACTGTTGGACAACAACTGTTCCATGCTCTGATTATTTGAGCGATGTCATCATTTTCTGTTTCACAAATATGTGGAAGCCACAGGTTAAAAGGTTAAAGCATGTTTATCGTCTCACACAGCATGCTCTTTGGAAACTTTTTCAGCGCAGCAGTTTGAGAAAATATCATAAGCTGTCTGGATATCACCAGTGAGTGTGTGAGTCAACGGTGTGAGCAGGGATTCCTTCAATTACGTCACGAACGTGGAGCTCGAATTATGAATGATTGGGAAGAGTTACGCTCTAAATGGTTGCCATAGGGCTTTGGAGTTGACGTCACACCGCAATGCATTGTGGGAGCGCGGCACCATTTTAGCAGGCCACGAATCAAAACAAACACACTGTGTTGGAAAGAAGACTGCTACGAACCGTACTTAAAAGCAGCTCAAAAGAAAAAGGACGTTATAGAGACAGATTGCGTCCAGATGCAAAGAGACGGTACTTGCAAAAAATAGCGTGCTTTGGAAATGTGGCCCCGTATGAAATACAGCAGTGGAGTAGAAACCCTGAAGACCAACCGCTATTGACTTAGCCTGATATATTTTCATACCTTCGGCGAACCAATTGCTAAATTATAAATCTCTGGAGGCGCACATCCAATTCACCAATGGTTGGGTACAAGATTCGGCTATTTTTAGACTCCACGTTGTGAGTACGCTGTCATCCAAACAAAGGTAAGTCAGCTTGAGTACTGCGAGTAAAATGCGTTTGATTTCCCTCCGAACATTCAGATTAGTGCAAGCATAAATTCATTCATGAGGGGAAATTACAGTGAGAACATGTGGAGGGTCTGTTAGATGGATAACGTAGTGAGTTCAGTGCATTTATGTGACATTGTCCTGAAGGATTTAGTCATTCTCTCTATGGTTAAAGAAATTGCACTAATTAATTCATATTTATTATAAATAAATCCTAATTACACATCTTGCTTCCGTGTTTGTGTGCTGTGTCACTAAAAATACATTCTATTTTAGTTTTATACAATGATTAATGACCTGCATATCATATTAAGTGATTCATAATTGTCACTTAAAGTCGAACTTTATGCTTTCTCCCTCTTGAAAGTGATTACATCCTTGCATTACATACTTTAGGTTCATTTTTTGCTGGCAGATTTAAAAAAAAAAAAAAACCAAAAAACAGGCAGATTTAGAATATAACATGCTGTGTTCTGTAGATGGATACATAAAAAGATAAAAAAAAAATTACATGTATGTGCCAACTTTCTAAACACTTTGTTACATTTATGATAAATGGATTAGAAAGTAGATAAAACACATTTGTGTCGGTCTTGGCTCATTAAAGTTGTCTTTAAATTAACTTTGTGTGTTTCAGGTACTGCACTCTCAAAGACTGAATGAACCAGCATTGCGGGCATGGGTCATAGTGAGCATCACAGGGAAGGTTGAACTGCAGCTGTATGGCCGGAGTCGCGGACTGCAGCCATGTCGCTGCTCTTCTGTTTAAAGTAGAAGCAACAGTGTTGATCTGTGGCACAAGGACTGTTACAGAGGAACCTGCATACTGGGTTTTGCTGGGTAATATGACCAAGATACAGCCAGAGGTTGGCCATAAGATAGACTTCTCCTCTTCAGCTGCCCAAAAAAAAGGCTCTCAATCAAAACATAAACAGAACATCTGTAGTGACAGGTACAAGAAGCCGTCCTCAAAAAAGAAAAATTCCACCTGCTACTGTGGAGGAGTTGTCTCAACTGATGGGAAAAAATTTCTCCAAGCATAGTTCTGTTCTGAATAACCCATAATGTTGTATTTAGGGGGCCATGTAAATAATTTGCATTTACTGAATATGTACTTACTAAGTAACACTGTTCAAAAAGTTGAATAAAGAAACAAATAAATGTTTGCCTTTTTTTATTATTAAACCCACTTTGTAGAACATCACATCAGTTACAATGTAGAATCAATGTCGTTTATAGTTTACAAATGACAAAATGTTCACATAAAATCATGACAGCATTTAAATAATATCAACTTACCTATTTTTTTGAATAAGCAATTTTTTAAAGTGATCGACTCAGTAGTATTACCATTTGTCTGGGGCTTTAAAACTCACAGGATATCAAAAGTTCATCTATGTAAGTCTAAACTTAAGGGTGGATTTGCTCTGCCACTGTTTCAGTTTTATTATTGGGCTGCAAATGCTAGAACTCTTGCTTACTGGCAGGAAGGGTACAAAAAGGTCATGTCTGCCGATACCCCACCTTGGGCGGTCATAGAGAGTGGTGGGGTTGAGAATAGTTCCCTCCCTGCTCTTCTTTTTTCGTCCTCTAACCCACGAACCAAGGTCAATAATTTTATAGTTTCGAACTGCGTTAAAATCTTCAGTCAGATCAAAAAGGGTTGTGGTCTACCAGATACTTCGATCCATACTCCAATATATTGTAATCATGCATTTCCACCCTCATGTTTAGACGCCTCTTTTGAGGTCTGGACACAGAAAGGTATTATTACTCTCAAAGATTTATTTATTGACAGGCAGTTTGCATCATTTACTCAGTTGCAGAACAAGTTCTCTCTCCCTGCGTCACATTTTTTTCATTATTTACAGATAAGAAACTATGTTCGTCAGAGTATTGTTAATTTTCCATCTCTTCCGGAAGAGGGGTCAATTTTTACACTCCTTCTGAGTTCCCCGGATTCTAAAAAGTTGGTTTCTGGTTTTGTGAAAGCTTTTTCTGAGTATTTAAATTTTAAATCTGACTTTTTGAAGATGGCATGGGAGGAGGAGCTTGGTTTGCTGATTGGAGATGAGGTGTGGGAGAGGAGTCTGTGTAGGATGCATTCTTGCTCTATAAATGTAAGGCATCAGTTAATTCAATTCAAAGTGCTTCATAGACTTCATTATTCAAAAACTAAACTGCACAGGATTTTTCCTTCTATTAGTCCAATATGTGATCGTTGTAAACTTGGAGAAGGTTCTCTCACTCATTTATTTTGGACTTGTCCCAAATTGCATAACTATTGGTTGGACATTTTTAAATGTTTTTCTGGTATCTATAATTGCACATTAGAGGCGGACCCGATAATTGCATTGTTTGGATCTTCCTCTTCCCTTTTACACCTCAGCTCTGCTGCACAAACTACAGTTTTGTTTGGAATTGTAATTGCTAAGAAAATTATTTTGACTCTCTGAAAGTCGGATATTGTACCTCAATTCAAAATGTGGCTGACAGAACTGACTGCTCTACTGCATATGGAGAGAATTAGGTATACATTAGCGGACAAACTTAGTAATTTCTTTGATGTGTGGCAGCCATTTTTAGACCATCTATTAAAACAAAGTCCTGTTTGATTGATCACCAATAACTCAGCCTACCACCTTAGCATTTTATTTCTGTTTATTGCCAGTGTTGAAGTAGTATTTTTGTCGTTGCAGTGTAATCTTTTGTCTTATTTGTGTGTTTTAGCCCTTGCTGTTGTGTAGTCTGTTGTTTTTTTGTTTTGTTTTTTTGTGTGTGTGTCTCTTTTTTTTATTATATCAAAAAATCTCAATAAACATACTTAAAAAAAAAAAAGTCTCCTCGGCTCCTGACATTTGCCAGCCAGCTAAAGGCGGGAAAAGGCCTGACCATTGTTGGCACTGTTGTCCCCGGGAACTACCTGCAGAGCTATGGAGAGGCGCTCGCTGCTGAGCAGGTAGGGCCGTTTGTTATTGATGGGTGGAAATGTATTTGCTTTCAGATAATGTGGAGTTGGACCTTTTACCCTTCTTTCCTCAGACTCTGAAGCAGCTGATGGATAAGGAGCGCGTGAAGGGCTTCTGCCACTGCATCGTGGTTTAAAAGCCACGTGATGGGATCAGCCACATGATCCAGTCGAGTGGCCTGGGAGGAATGAAACCCAACACTGTGGTGATGGGCTGGCCTCACGCTTGGAGGCAAAGCGAGGACCCACAGTCCTGGAAGACCTTCATCAGTGAGTCAAGAGCGGACAGCAAAGCGGGTAATGGGGTTGTTTCAGAGTTAACAAGCTAATGGTGCCCTCTTTCCTCCTTCCAGACACAGTGCGGGTGACCACAGCGGCCCACCTTGCGCTTCTGGTGCCCAAAAACATCTCCCTGTTCCCTAGCAACTCCGAGCCCTGCACAGAGGGCTACATCGATGTGTGGTGGATCGTCCATGACGGCGGGATGCTGATGCTTCTGCCTTTCCTCCTGCGACAACACAAGGCAAGAAAACAAAGTGTTGACCTTAAACTCTAACAAAGCCTTTAAAGTTTCCGCTGAACCCTCTGCTCTGTCTCTGCCCAGGTGTGGCGCAAGTGTTCAATGCGAATCTTCACAGTGGCCCAGATGGAGGATAATTCCATCCAGATGAAAAAGGATTTGTTAACCTTCACCTCTCAGCTACACATCGATGCTGAGGTGGAAGTAGTGGAGATGGTACGCACAAAAACCCCGAACGTCTCCCTCATTTCTTCTTAAGTAGCTTTAAGTTTGCTCAAATGATCTTCCAAGAAAAAAGGAAAGAAAGAAAGAATAAAACAAGCTGTACTGGATTTAAATCCAGCTGATCTCCCTTTAAGGTAATCCTTTTAAGCACTGCTTCAATTACATTACCTGGTTTGACCACTTGCACTTTGACTGAAATATTCACCTTTTATGGCTGCACTGGTTCGCCAGCTGAAACATGTAGATGCATAATTTTTTACAGCCTTTAAGATCATGTTGGGGTTGAATCACAGATTTTTACATATAAAATAAACAGTTAATACTTCTAGTGTCTTCACTAAAGACATTCTACTGTGATGATTAAGCCTATGAGCAGGAGGTATCTCTCTCTGCACTTCAGAGTACACCAGAGTTTTGTGTTGAGGCCTCTGGTGGATTGAATTCTTTAAATATGAAAACAGAAAGAAGGAACCTGCTTTAAATCCCTTCGGGCACTCCCACTTTCTTCCGCAGTGCAAAGAAATGCATGTAATGTTAATTCTAAACTGGATGAAGTTCTTAAAGTGCATAAACTGAACCACTGCGTGAATATAAGGTTAAATGTGGACCTGAGATCTC
>NW_027052095.1:0-39575 GCF_036321145.2 Pelmatolapia mariae | reverse complement strand
AAACCCAAGTAATCCTCACCCTAGCTGAAACCTAAAGCCTAACCCAACGTCACATCGCCTTTCTAAATTGTTTACTCCCCAAGTAGGGTTGAGTCCTCCCCAAGCAGGGTCGAGAGTTATATAAAAAGCCAAGTCGGCATTGATGGAACCTAAAAATTGGAAGAGAAAGAGACAGATGTAGGCCAAAAGGAAGGGTAAAGGGCAGAGGTCAAGAGAAGGGAAGAAAAGGATGATGAAAAGGGAAAAGTCAAAGGGAAAAGAGGAAAAGACTGAAAATGAAGAGAGGAAGAAGAAAGGGAAAGATTAGAGCCAAAAAGTCTGGCGGAATTGGAAAAAAGCAAAAAGCTGAAAAGAATTTTAAAAGAAAGCCAAAAAAAAGCCAAAGGAGGCGGGATCAGAGGAGAGAGTATAAATAGGAGCTTCAAACACAGCTCTTCAGTATGCCCTCGCCTGAGGAAGGAGGAACATCTTCGAAACGTCGCGACAGGGGCATACTCATTTAATTTTTCATCTTTATGTTAGTTTGTTATTTTAGTTTGTTATTTTGGGGGATTTTATTTCATATTTTAATTCATGTTTTATTGATTTTCCTTAAAAGCTCAAATTGGAGATTACTTAAAACTAAATTTGAACAAAAAAACACAGAAAGCAAATTGGTATTAAAAATATTTATTGGAACCTGCAAAAAAGGAAATACTTACCTGAAAAAAAGTTAAAAAAAATACTTACCTGAAAGGAAAAAACCTGCAAAAGAAATACTTACCTGGAAAATTAAAAAACAATTATGGAGGTAGAGGGATGTGAGGCTGCGGACCATCGGGGGTCGATGGCCCGTGCACGCTCTGTTCCTCCTTCGGGAGGGACAGGTTCTTTTCTTCAACCCTAACCAGCCAGCGCCTCGCTCCAGTTGGTCTTTGGGTCTCACTCCTAGCTAAAGCTAAATCTAGCACCTATGCCCTACCCAACTCATAATCCTAACCCTAACCAATTTGCTTATCTAAAATTAATTAACCCTAATTGGAATTTAGCCCTATTTTTCCTACCCCCTGATCTAATCTGGCCCTAAAAATTCACAATTTTGGAAAATCCCACTTCTACTTCATTTTTGGAACTAAATCTTAAACCTTAACCCAGTACTAGCTCTGAAACCCAAGTAATCCTCACCCTAGCTGAAACCTAAAGCCTAACCCAACGTCACATCGCCTTTCTAAATTGTTTACTCCCCAAGTAGGGTTGAGTCCTCCCCAAGCAGGGTCGAGAGTTATATAAAAAGCCAAGTCGGCATTGATGGAACCTAAAAATTGGAAGAGAAAGAGACAGATGTAGGCCAAAAGGAAGGGTAAAGGGCAGAGGTCAAGAGAAGGGAAGAAAAGGATGATGAAAAGGGAAAAGTCAAAGGGAAAAGAGGAAAAGACTGAAAATGAAGAGAGGAAGAAGAAAGGGAAAGATTAGAGCCAAAAAGTCTGGCGGAATTGGAAAAAAGCAAAAAGCTGAAAAGAATTTTAAAAGAAAGCCAAAAAAAAGCCAAAGGAGGCGGGATCAGAGGAGAGAGTATAAATAGGAGCTTCAAACACAGCTCTTCAGTATGCCCTCGCCTGAGGAAGGAGGAACATCTTCGAAACGTCGCGACAGGGGCATACTCATTTAATTTTTCATCTTTATGTTAGTTTGTTATTTTAGTTTGTTATTTTGGGGGATTTTATTTCATATTTTAATTCATGTTTTATTGATTTTCCTTAAAAGCTCAAATTGGAGATTACTTAAAACTAAATTTGAACAAAAAAACACAGAAAGCAAATTGGTATTAAAAATATTTATTGGAACCTGCAAAAAAGGAAATACTTACCTGAAAAAAAGTTAAAAAAAATACTTACCTGAAAGGAAAAAACCTGCAAAAGAAATACTTACCTGGAAAATTAAAAAACAATTATGGAGGTAGAGGGATGTGAGGCTGCGGACCATCGGGGGTCGATGGCCCGTGCACGCTCTGTTCCTCCTTCGGGAGGGACAGGTTCTTTTCTTCAACCCTAACCAGCCAGCGCCTCGCTCCAGTTGGTCTTTGGGTCTCACTCCTAGCTAAAGCTAAATCTAGCACCTATGCCCTACCCAACTCATAATCCTAACCCTAACCAATTTGCTTATCTAAAATTAATTAACCCTAATTGGAATTTAGCCCTATTTTTCCTACCCCCTGATCTAATCTGGCCCTAAAAATTCACAATTTTGGAAAATCCCACTTCTACTTCATTTTTGGAACTAAATCTTAAACCTTAACCCAGTACTAGCTCTGAAACCCAAGTAATCCTCACCCTAGCTGAAACCTAAAGCCTAACCCAACGTCACATCGCCTTTCTAAATTGTTTACTCCCCAAGTAGGGTTGAGTCCTCCCCAAGCAGGGTCGAGAGTTATATAAAAAGCCAAGTCGGCATTGATGGAACCTAAAAATTGGAAGAGAAAGAGACAGATGTAGGCCAAAAGGAAGGGTAAAGGGCAGAGGTCAAGAGAAGGGAAGAAAAGGATGATGAAAAGGGAAAAGTCAAAGGGAAAAGAGGAAAAGACTGAAAATGAAGAGAGGAAGAAGAAAGGGAAAGATTAGAGCCAAAAAGTCTGGCGGAATTGGAAAAAAGCAAAAAGCTGAAAAGAATTTTAAAAGAAAGCCAAAAAAAAGCCAAAGGAGGCGGGATCAGAGGAGAGAGTATAAATAGGAGCTTCAAACACAGCTCTTCAGTATGCCCTCGCCTGAGGAAGGAGGAACATCTTCGAAACGTCGCGACAGGGGCATACTCATTTAATTTTTCATCTTTATGTTAGTTTGTTATTTTAGTTTGTTATTTTGGGGGATTTTATTTCATATTTTAATTCATGTTTTATTGATTTTCCTTAAAAGCTCAAATTGGAGATTACTTAAAACTAAATTTGAACAAAAAAACACAGAAAGCAAATTGGTATTAAAAATATTTATTGGAACCTGCAAAAAAGGAAATACTTACCTGAAAAAAAGTTAAAAAAAATACTTACCTGAAAGGAAAAAACCTGCAAAAGAAATACTTACCTGGAAAATTAAAAAACAATTATGGAGGTAGAGGGATGTGAGGCTGCGGACCATCGGGGGTCGATGGCCCGTGCACGCTCTGTTCCTCCTTCGGGAGGGACAGGTTCTTTTCTTCAACCCTAACCAGCCAGCGCCTCGCTCCAGTTGGTCTTTGGGTCTCACTCCTAGCTAAAGCTAAATCTAGCACCTATGCCCTACCCAACTCATAATCCTAACCCTAACCAATTTGCTTATCTAAAATTAATTAACCCTAATTGGAATTTAGCCCTATTTTTCCTACCCCCTGATCTAATCTGGCCCTAAAAATTCACAATTTTGGAAAATCCCACTTCTACTTCATTTTTGGAACTAAATCTTAAACCTTAACCCAGTACTAGCTCTGAAACCCAAGTAATCCTCACCCTAGCTGAAACCTAAAGCCTAACCCAACGTCACATCGCCTTTCTAAATTGTTTACTCCCCAAGTAGGGTTGAGTCCTCCCCAAGCAGGGTCGAGAGTTATATAAAAAGCCAAGTCGGCATTGATGGAACCTAAAAATTGGAAGAGAAAGAGACAGATGTAGGCCAAAAGGAAGGGTAAAGGGCAGAGGTCAAGAGAAGGGAAGAAAAGGATGATGAAAAGGGAAAAGTCAAAGGGAAAAGAGGAAAAGACTGAAAATGAAGAGAGGAAGAAGAAAGGGAAAGATTAGAGCCAAAAAGTCTGGCGGAATTGGAAAAAAGCAAAAAGCTGAAAAGAATTTTAAAAGAAAGCCAAAAAAAAGCCAAAGGAGGCGGGATCAGAGGAGAGAGTATAAATAGGAGCTTCAAACACAGCTCTTCAGTATGCCCTCGCCTGAGGAAGGAGGAACATCTTCGAAACGTCGCGACAGGGGCATACTCATTTAATTTTTCATCTTTATGTTAGTTTGTTATTTTAGTTTGTTATTTTGGGGGATTTTATTTCATATTTTAATTCATGTTTTATTGATTTTCCTTAAAAGCTCAAATTGGAGATTACTTAAAACTAAATTTGAACAAAAAAACACAGAAAGCAAATTGGTATTAAAAATATTTATTGGAACCTGCAAAAAAGGAAATACTTACCTGAAAAAAAGTTAAAAAAAATACTTACCTGAAAGGAAAAAACCTGCAAAAGAAATACTTACCTGGAAAATTAAAAAACAATTATGGAGGTAGAGGGATGTGAGGCTGCGGACCATCGGGGGTCGATGGCCCGTGCACGCTCTGTTCCTCCTTCGGGAGGGACAGGTTCTTTTCTTCAACCCTAACCAGCCAGCGCCTCGCTCCAGTTGGTCTTTGGGTCTCACTCCTAGCTAAAGCTAAATCTAGCACCTATGCCCTACCCAACTCATAATCCTAACCCTAACCAATTTGCTTATCTAAAATTAATTAACCCTAATTGGAATTTAGCCCTATTTTTCCTACCCCCTGATCTAATCTGGCCCTAAAAATTCACAATTTTGGAAAATCCCACTTCTACTTCATTTTTGGAACTAAATCTTAAACCTTAACCCAGTACTAGCTCTGAAACCCAAGTAATCCTCACCCTAGCTGAAACCTAAAGCCTAACCCAACGTCACATCGCCTTTCTAAATTGTTTACTCCCCAAGTAGGGTTGAGTCCTCCCCAAGCAGGGTCGAGAGTTATATAAAAAGCCAAGTCGGCATTGATGGAACCTAAAAATTGGAAGAGAAAGAGACAGATGTAGGCCAAAAGGAAGGGTAAAGGGCAGAGGTCAAGAGAAGGGAAGAAAAGGATGATGAAAAGGGAAAAGTCAAAGGGAAAAGAGGAAAAGACTGAAAATGAAGAGAGGAAGAAGAAAGGGAAAGATTAGAGCCAAAAAGTCTGGCGGAATTGGAAAAAAGCAAAAAGCTGAAAAGAATTTTAAAAGAAAGCCAAAAAAAAGCCAAAGGAGGCGGGATCAGAGGAGAGAGTATAAATAGGAGCTTCAAACACAGCTCTTCAGTATGCCCTCGCCTGAGGAAGGAGGAACATCTTCGAAACGTCGCGACAGGGGCATACTCATTTAATTTTTCATCTTTATGTTAGTTTGTTATTTTAGTTTGTTATTTTGGGGGATTTTATTTCATATTTTAATTCATGTTTTATTGATTTTCCTTAAAAGCTCAAATTGGAGATTACTTAAAACTAAATTTGAACAAAAAAACACAGAAAGCAAATTGGTATTAAAAATATTTATTGGAACCTGCAAAAAAGGAAATACTTACCTGAAAAAAAGTTAAAAAAAATACTTACCTGAAAGGAAAAAACCTGCAAAAGAAATACTTACCTGGAAAATTAAAAAACAATTATGGAGGTAGAGGGATGTGAGGCTGCGGACCATCGGGGGTCGATGGCCCGTGCACGCTCTGTTCCTCCTTCGGGAGGGACAGGTTCTTTTCTTCAACCCTAACCAGCCAGCGCCTCGCTCCAGTTGGTCTTTGGGTCTCACTCCTAGCTAAAGCTAAATCTAGCACCTATGCCCTACCCAACTCATAATCCTAACCCTAACCAATTTGCTTATCTAAAATTAATTAACCCTAATTGGAATTTAGCCCTATTTTTCCTACCCCCTGATCTAATCTGGCCCTAAAAATTCACAATTTTGGAAAATCCCACTTCTACTTCATTTTTGGAACTAAATCTTAAACCTTAACCCAGTACTAGCTCTGAAACCCAAGTAATCCTCACCCTAGCTGAAACCTAAAGCCTAACCCAACGTCACATCGCCTTTCTAAATTGTTTACTCCCCAAGTAGGGTTGAGTCCTCCCCAAGCAGGGTCGAGAGTTATATAAAAAGCCAAGTCGGCATTGATGGAACCTAAAAATTGGAAGAGAAAGAGACAGATGTAGGCCAAAAGGAAGGGTAAAGGGCAGAGGTCAAGAGAAGGGAAGAAAAGGATGATGAAAAGGGAAAAGTCAAAGGGAAAAGAGGAAAAGACTGAAAATGAAGAGAGGAAGAAGAAAGGGAAAGATTAGAGCCAAAAAGTCTGGCGGAATTGGAAAAAAGCAAAAAGCTGAAAAGAATTTTAAAAGAAAGCCAAAAAAAAGCCAAAGGAGGCGGGATCAGAGGAGAGAGTATAAATAGGAGCTTCAAACACAGCTCTTCAGTATGCCCTCGCCTGAGGAAGGAGGAACATCTTCGAAACGTCGCGACAGGGGCATACTCATTTAATTTTTCATCTTTATGTTAGTTTGTTATTTTAGTTTGTTATTTTGGGGGATTTTATTTCATATTTTAATTCATGTTTTATTGATTTTCCTTAAAAGCTCAAATTGGAGATTACTTAAAACTAAATTTGAACAAAAAAACACAGAAAGCAAATTGGTATTAAAAATATTTATTGGAACCTGCAAAAAAGGAAATACTTACCTGAAAAAAAGTTAAAAAAAATACTTACCTGAAAGGAAAAAACCTGCAAAAGAAATACTTACCTGGAAAATTAAAAAACAATTATGGAGGTAGAGGGATGTGAGGCTGCGGACCATCGGGGGTCGATGGCCCGTGCACGCTCTGTTCCTCCTTCGGGAGGGACAGGTTCTTTTCTTCAACCCTAACCAGCCAGCGCCTCGCTCCAGTTGGTCTTTGGGTCTCACTCCTAGCTAAAGCTAAATCTAGCACCTATGCCCTACCCAACTCATAATCCTAACCCTAACCAATTTGCTTATCTAAAATTAATTAACCCTAATTGGAATTTAGCCCTATTTTTCCTACCCCCTGATCTAATCTGGCCCTAAAAATTCACAATTTTGGAAAATCCCACTTCTACTTCATTTTTGGAACTAAATCTTAAACCTTAACCCAGTACTAGCTCTGAAACCCAAGTAATCCTCACCCTAGCTGAAACCTAAAGCCTAACCCAACGTCACATCGCCTTTCTAAATTGTTTACTCCCCAAGTAGGGTTGAGTCCTCCCCAAGCAGGGTCGAGAGTTATATAAAAAGCCAAGTCGGCATTGATGGAACCTAAAAATTGGAAGAGAAAGAGACAGATGTAGGCCAAAAGGAAGGGTAAAGGGCAGAGGTCAAGAGAAGGGAAGAAAAGGATGATGAAAAGGGAAAAGTCAAAGGGAAAAGAGGAAAAGACTGAAAATGAAGAGAGGAAGAAGAAAGGGAAAGATTAGAGCCAAAAAGTCTGGCGGAATTGGAAAAAAGCAAAAAGCTGAAAAGAATTTTAAAAGAAAGCCAAAAAAAAGCCAAAGGAGGCGGGATCAGAGGAGAGAGTATAAATAGGAGCTTCAAACACAGCTCTTCAGTATGCCCTCGCCTGAGGAAGGAGGAACATCTTCGAAACGTCGCGACAGGGGCATACTCATTTAATTTTTCATCTTTATGTTAGTTTGTTATTTTAGTTTGTTATTTTGGGGGATTTTATTTCATATTTTAATTCATGTTTTATTGATTTTCCTTAAAAGCTCAAATTGGAGATTACTTAAAACTAAATTTGAACAAAAAAACACAGAAAGCAAATTGGTATTAAAAATATTTATTGGAACCTGCAAAAAAGGAAATACTTACCTGAAAAAAAGTTAAAAAAAATACTTACCTGAAAGGAAAAAACCTGCAAAAGAAATACTTACCTGGAAAATTAAAAAACAATTATGGAGGTAGAGGGATGTGAGGCTGCGGACCATCGGGGGTCGATGGCCCGTGCACGCTCTGTTCCTCCTTCGGGAGGGACAGGTTCTTTTCTTCAACCCTAACCAGCCAGCGCCTCGCTCCAGTTGGTCTTTGGGTCTCACTCCTAGCTAAAGCTAAATCTAGCACCTATGCCCTACCCAACTCATAATCCTAACCCTAACCAATTTGCTTATCTAAAATTAATTAACCCTAATTGGAATTTAGCCCTATTTTTCCTACCCCCTGATCTAATCTGGCCCTAAAAATTCACAATTTTGGAAAATCCCACTTCTACTTCATTTTTGGAACTAAATCTTAAACCTTAACCCAGTACTAGCTCTGAAACCCAAGTAATCCTCACCCTAGCTGAAACCTAAAGCCTAACCCAACGTCACATCGCCTTTCTAAATTGTTTACTCCCCAAGTAGGGTTGAGTCCTCCCCAAGCAGGGTCGAGAGTTATATAAAAAGCCAAGTCGGCATTGATGGAACCTAAAAATTGGAAGAGAAAGAGACAGATGTAGGCCAAAAGGAAGGGTAAAGGGCAGAGGTCAAGAGAAGGGAAGAAAAGGATGATGAAAAGGGAAAAGTCAAAGGGAAAAGAGGAAAAGACTGAAAATGAAGAGAGGAAGAAGAAAGGGAAAGATTAGAGCCAAAAAGTCTGGCGGAATTGGAAAAAAGCAAAAAGCTGAAAAGAATTTTAAAAGAAAGCCAAAAAAAAGCCAAAGGAGGCGGGATCAGAGGAGAGAGTATAAATAGGAGCTTCAAACACAGCTCTTCAGTATGCCCTCGCCTGAGGAAGGAGGAACATCTTCGAAACGTCGCGACAGGGGCATACTCATTTAATTTTTCATCTTTATGTTAGTTTGTTATTTTAGTTTGTTATTTTGGGGGATTTTATTTCATATTTTAATTCATGTTTTATTGATTTTCCTTAAAAGCTCAAATTGGAGATTACTTAAAACTAAATTTGAACAAAAAAACACAGAAAGCAAATTGGTATTAAAAATATTTATTGGAACCTGCAAAAAAGGAAATACTTACCTGAAAAAAAGTTAAAAAAAATACTTACCTGAAAGGAAAAAACCTGCAAAAGAAATACTTACCTGGAAAATTAAAAAACAATTATGGAGGTAGAGGGATGTGAGGCTGCGGACCATCGGGGGTCGATGGCCCGTGCACGCTCTGTTCCTCCTTCGGGAGGGACAGGTTCTTTTCTTCAACCCTAACCAGCCAGCGCCTCGCTCCAGTTGGTCTTTGGGTCTCACTCCTAGCTAAAGCTAAATCTAGCACCTATGCCCTACCCAACTCATAATCCTAACCCTAACCAATTTGCTTATCTAAAATTAATTAACCCTAATTGGAATTTAGCCCTATTTTTCCTACCCCCTGATCTAATCTGGCCCTAAAAATTCACAATTTTGGAAAATCCCACTTCTACTTCATTTTTGGAACTAAATCTTAAACCTTAACCCAGTACTAGCTCTGAAACCCAAGTAATCCTCACCCTAGCTGAAACCTAAAGCCTAACCCAACGTCACATCGCCTTTCTAAATTGTTTACTCCCCAAGTAGGGTTGAGTCCTCCCCAAGCAGGGTCGAGAGTTATATAAAAAGCCAAGTCGGCATTGATGGAACCTAAAAATTGGAAGAGAAAGAGACAGATGTAGGCCAAAAGGAAGGGTAAAGGGCAGAGGTCAAGAGAAGGGAAGAAAAGGATGATGAAAAGGGAAAAGTCAAAGGGAAAAGAGGAAAAGACTGAAAATGAAGAGAGGAAGAAGAAAGGGAAAGATTAGAGCCAAAAAGTCTGGCGGAATTGGAAAAAAGCAAAAAGCTGAAAAGAATTTTAAAAGAAAGCCAAAAAAAAGCCAAAGGAGGCGGGATCAGAGGAGAGAGTATAAATAGGAGCTTCAAACACAGCTCTTCAGTATGCCCTCGCCTGAGGAAGGAGGAACATCTTCGAAACGTCGCGACAGGGGCATACTCATTTAATTTTTCATCTTTATGTTAGTTTGTTATTTTAGTTTGTTTTTTTGGGGGATTTTATTTCATATTTTAATTCATGTTTTATTGATTTTCCTTAAAAGCTCAAATTGGAGATTACTTAAAACTAAATTTGAACAAAAAAACACAGAAAGCAAATTGGTATTAAAAATATTTATTGGAACCTGCAAAAAAGGAAATACTTACCTGAAAAAAAGTTAAAAAAAATACTTACCTGAAAGGAAAAAACCTGCAAAAGAAATACTTACCTGGAAAATTAAAAAACAATTATGGAGGTAGAGGGATGTGAGGCTGCGGACCATCGGGGGTCGATGGCCCGTGCACGCTCTGTTCCTCCTTCGGGAGGGACAGGTTCTTTTCTTCAACCCTAACCAGCCAGCGCCTCGCTCCAGTTGGTCTTTGGGTCTCACTCCTAGCTAAAGCTAAATCTAGCACCTATGCCCTACCCAACTCATAATCCTAACCCTAACCAATTTGCTTATCTAAAATTAATTAACCCTAATTGGAATTTAGCCCTATTTTTCCTACCCCCTGATCTAATCTGGCCCTAAAAATTCACAATTTTGGAAAATCCCACTTCTACTTCATTTTTGGAACTAAATCTTAAACCTTAACCCAGTACTAGCTCTGAAACCCAAGTAATCCTCACCCTAGCTGAAACCTAAAGCCTAACCCAACGTCACATCGCCTTTCTAAATTGTTTACTCCCCAAGTAGGGTTGAGTCCTCCCCAAGCAGGGTCGAGAGTTATATAAAAAGCCAAGTCGGCATTGATGGAACCTAAAAATTGGAAGAGAAAGAGACAGATGTAGGCCAAAAGGAAGGGTAAAGGGCAGAGGTCAAGAGAAGGGAAGAAAAGGATGATGAAAAGGGAAAAGTCAAAGGGAAAAGAGGAAAAGACTGAAAATGAAGAGAGGAAGAAGAAAGGGAAAGATTAGAGCCAAAAAGTCTGGCGGAATTGGAAAAAAGCAAAAAGCTGAAAAGAATTTTAAAAGAAAGCCAAAAAAAAGCCAAAGGAGGCGGGATCAGAGGAGAGAGTATAAATAGGAGCTTCAAACACAGCTCTTCAGTATGCCCTCGCCTGAGGAAGGAGGAACATCTTCGAAACGTCGCGACAGGGGCATACTCATTTAATTTTTCATCTTTATGTTAGTTTGTTATTTTAGTTTGTTATTTTGGGGGATTTTATTTCATATTTTAATTCATGTTTTATTGATTTTCCTTAAAAGCTCAAATTGGAGATTACTTAAAACTAAATTTGAACAAAAAAACACAGAAAGCAAATTGGTATTAAAAATATTTATTGGAACCTGCAAAAAAGGAAATACTTACCTGAAAAAAAGTTAAAAAAAATACTTACCTGAAAGGAAAAAACCTGCAAAAGAAATACTTACCTGGAAAATTAAAAAACAATTATGGAGGTAGAGGGATGTGAGGCTGCGGACCATCGGGGGTCGATGGCCCGTGCACGCTCTGTTCCTCCTTCGGGAGGGACAGGTTCTTTTCTTCAACCCTAACCAGCCAGCGCCTCGCTCCAGTTGGTCTTTGGGTCTCACTCCTAGCTAAAGCTAAATCTAGCACCTATGCCCTACCCAACTCATAATCCTAACCCTAACCAATTTGCTTATCTAAAATTAATTAACCCTAATTGGAATTTAGCCCTATTTTTCCTACCCCCTGATCTAATCTGGCCCTAAAAATTCACAATTTTGGAAAATCCCACTTCTACTTCATTTTTGGAACTAAATCTTAAACCTTAACCCAGTACTAGCTCTGAAACCCAAGTAATCCTCACCCTAGCTGAAACCTAAAGCCTAACCCAACGTCACATCGCCTTTCTAAATTGTTTACTCCCCAAGTAGGGTTGAGTCCTCCCCAAGCAGGGTCGAGAGTTATATAAAAAGCCAAGTCGGCATTGATGGAACCTAAAAATTGGAAGAGAAAGAGACAGATGTAGGCCAAAAGGAAGGGTAAAGGGCAGAGGTCAAGAGAAGGGAAGAAAAGGATGATGAAAAGGGAAAAGTCAAAGGGAAAAGAGGAAAAGACTGAAAATGAAGAGAGGAAGAAGAAAGGGAAAGATTAGAGCCAAAAAGTCTGGCGGAATTGGAAAAAAGCAAAAAGCTGAAAAGAATTTTAAAAGAAAGCCAAAAAAAAGCCAAAGGAGGCGGGATCAGAGGAGAGAGTATAAATAGGAGCTTCAAACACAGCTCTTCAGTATGCCCTCGCCTGAGGAAGGAGGAACATCTTCGAAACGTCGCGACAGGGGCATACTCATTTAATTTTTCATCTTTATGTTAGTTTGTTATTTTAGTTTGTTATTTTGGGGGATTTTATTTCATATTTTAATTCATGTTTTATTGATTTTCCTTAAAAGCTCAAATTGGAGATTACTTAAAACTAAATTTGAACAAAAAAACACAGAAAGCAAATTGGTATTAAAAATATTTATTGGAACCTGCAAAAAAGGAAATACTTACCTGAAAAAAAGTTAAAAAAAATACTTACCTGAAAGGAAAAAACCTGCAAAAGAAATACTTACCTGGAAAATTAAAAAACAATTATGGAGGTAGAGGGATGTGAGGCTGCGGACCATCGGGGGTCGATGGCCCGTGCACGCTCTGTTCCTCCTTCGGGAGGGACAGGTTCTTTTCTTCAACCCTAACCAGCCAGCGCCTCGCTCCAGTTGGTCTTTGGGTCTCACTCCTAGCTAAAGCTAAATCTAGCACCTATGCCCTACCCAACTCATAATCCTAACCCTAACCAATTTGCTTATCTAAAATTAATTAACCCTAATTGGAATTTAGCCCTATTTTTCCTACCCCCTGATCTAATCTGGCCCTAAAAATTCACAATTTTGGAAAATCCCACTTCTACTTCATTTTTGGAACTAAATCTTAAACCTTAACCCAGTACTAGCTCTGAAACCCAAGTAATCCTCACCCTAGCTGAAACCTAAAGCCTAACCCAACGTCACATCGCCTTTCTAAATTGTTTACTCCCCAAGTAGGGTTGAGTCCTCCCCAAGCAGGGTCGAGAGTTATATAAAAAGCCAAGTCGGCATTGATGGAACCTAAAAATTGGAAGAGAAAGAGACAGATGTAGGCCAAAAGGAAGGGTAAAGGGCAGAGGTCAAGAGAAGGGAAGAAAAGGATGATGAAAAGGGAAAAGTCAAAGGGAAAAGAGGAAAAGACTGAAAATGAAGAGAGGAAGAAGAAAGGGAAAGATTAGAGCCAAAAAGTCTGGCGGAATTGGAAAAAAGCAAAAAGCTGAAAAGAATTTTAAAAGAAAGCCAAAAAAAAGCCAAAGGAGGCGGGATCAGAGGAGAGAGTATAAATAGGAGCTTCAAACACAGCTCTTCAGTATGCCCTCGCCTGAGGAAGGAGGAACATCTTCGAAACGTCGCGACAGGGGCATACTCATTTAATTTTTCATCTTTATGTTAGTTTGTTATTTTAGTTTGTTATTTTGGGGGATTTTATTTCATATTTTAATTCATGTTTTATTGATTTTCCTTAAAAGCTCAAATTGGAGATTACTTAAAACTAAATTTGAACAAAAAAACACAGAAAGCAAATTGGTATTAAAAATATTTATTGGAACCTGCAAAAAAGGAAATACTTACCTGAAAAAAAGTTAAAAAAAATACTTACCTGAAAGGAAAAAACCTGCAAAAGAAATACTTACCTGGAAAATTAAAAAACAATTATGGAGGTAGAGGGATGTGAGGCTGCGGACCATCGGGGGTCGATGGCCCGTGCACGCTCTGTTCCTCCTTCGGGAGGGACAGGTTCTTTTCTTCAACCCTAACCAGCCAGCGCCTCGCTCCAGTTGGTCTTTGGGTCTCACTCCTAGCTAAAGCTAAATCTAGCACCTATGCCCTACCCAACTCATAATCCTAACCCTAACCAATTTGCTTATCTAAAATTAATTAACCCTAATTGGAATTTAGCCCTATTTTTCCTACCCCCTGATCTAATCTGGCCCTAAAAATTCACAATTTTGGAAAATCCCACTTCTACTTCATTTTTGGAACTAAATCTTAAACCTTAACCCAGTACTAGCTCTGAAACCCAAGTAATCCTCACCCTAGCTGAAACCTAAAGCCTAACCCAACGTCACATCGCCTTTCTAAATTGTTTACTCCCCAAGTAGGGTTGAGTCCTCCCCAAGCAGGGTCGAGAGTTATATAAAAAGCCAAGTCGGCATTGATGGAACCTAAAAATTGGAAGAGAAAGAGACAGATGTAGGCCAAAAGGAAGGGTAAAGGGCAGAGGTCAAGAGAAGGGAAGAAAAGGATGATGAAAAGGGAAAAGTCAAAGGGAAAAGAGGAAAAGACTGAAAATGAAGAGAGGAAGAAGAAAGGGAAAGATTAGAGCCAAAAAGTCTGGCGGAATTGGAAAAAAGCAAAAAGCTGAAAAGAATTTTAAAAGAAAGCCAAAAAAAAGCCAAAGGAGGCGGGATCAGAGGAGAGAGTATAAATAGGAGCTTCAAACACAGCTCTTCAGTATGCCCTCGCCTGAGGAAGGAGGAACATCTTCGAAACGTCGCGACAGGGGCATACTCATTTAATTTTTCATCTTTATGTTAGTTTGTTATTTTAGTTTGTTATTTTGGGGGATTTTATTTCATATTTTAATTCATGTTTTATTGATTTTCCTTAAAAGCTCAAATTGGAGATTACTTAAAACTAAATTTGAACAAAAAAACACAGAAAGCAAATTGGTATTAAAAATATTTATTGGAACCTGCAAAAAAGGAAATACTTACCTGAAAAAAAGTTAAAAAAAATACTTACCTGAAAGGAAAAAACCTGCAAAAGAAATACTTACCTGGAAAATTAAAAAACAATTATGGAGGTAGAGGGATGTGAGGCTGCGGACCATCGGGGGTCGATGGCCCGTGCACGCTCTGTTCCTCCTTCGGGAGGGACAGGTTCTTTTCTTCAACCCTAACCAGCCAGCGCCTCGCTCCAGTTGGTCTTTGGGTCTCACTCCTAGCTAAAGCTAAATCTAGCACCTATGCCCTACCCAACTCATAATCCTAACCCTAACCAATTTGCTTATCTAAAATTAATTAACCCTAATTGGAATTTAGCCCTATTTTTCCTACCCCCTGATCTAATCTGGCCCTAAAAATTCACAATTTTGGAAAATCCCACTTCTACTTCATTTTTGGAACTAAATCTTAAACCTTAACCCAGTACTAGCTCTGAAACCCAAGTAATCCTCACCCTAGCTGAAACCTAAAGCCTAACCCAACGTCACATCGCCTTTCTAAATTGTTTACTCCCCAAGTAGGGTTGAGTCCTCCCCAAGCAGGGTCGAGAGTTATATAAAAAGCCAAGTCGGCATTGATGGAACCTAAAAATTGGAAGAGAAAGAGACAGATGTAGGCCAAAAGGAAGGGTAAAGGGCAGAGGTCAAGAGAAGGGAAGAAAAGGATGATGAAAAGGGAAAAGTCAAAGGGAAAAGAGGAAAAGACTGAAAATGAAGAGAGGAAGAAGAAAGGGAAAGATTAGAGCCAAAAAGTCTGGCGGAATTGGAAAAAAGCAAAAAGCTGAAAAGAATTTTAAAAGAAAGCCAAAAAAAAGCCAAAGGAGGCGGGATCAGAGGAGAGAGTATAAATAGGAGCTTCAAACACAGCTCTTCAGTATGCCCTCGCCTGAGGAAGGAGGAACATCTTCGAAACGTCGCGACAGGGGCATACTCATTTAATTTTTCATCTTTATGTTAGTTTGTTATTTTAGTTTGTTATTTTGGGGGATTTTATTTCATATTTTAATTCATGTTTTATTGATTTTCCTTAAAAGCTCAAATTGGAGATTACTTAAAACTAAATTTGAACAAAAAAACACAGAAAGCAAATTGGTATTAAAAATATTTATTGGAACCTGCAAAAAAGGAAATACTTACCTGAAAAAAAGTTAAAAAAAATACTTACCTGAAAGGAAAAAACCTGCAAAAGAAATACTTACCTGGAAAATTAAAAAACAATTATGGAGGTAGAGGGATGTGAGGCTGCGGACCATCGGGGGTCGATGGCCCGTGCACGCTCTGTTCCTCCTTCGGGAGGGACAGGTTCTTTTCTTCAACCCTAACCAGCCAGCGCCTCGCTCCAGTTGGTCTTTGGGTCTCACTCCTAGCTAAAGCTAAATCTAGCACCTATGCCCTACCCAACTCATAATCCTAACCCTAACCAATTTGCTTATCTAAAATTAATTAACCCTAATTGGAATTTAGCCCTATTTTTCCTACCCCCTGATCTAATCTGGCCCTAAAAATTCACAATTTTGGAAAATCCCACTTCTACTTCATTTTTGGAACTAAATCTTAAACCTTAACCCAGTACTAGCTCTGAAACCCAAGTAATCCTCACCCTAGCTGAAACCTAAAGCCTAACCCAACGTCACATCGCCTTTCTAAATTGTTTACTCCCCAAGTAGGGTTGAGTCCTCCCCAAGCAGGGTCGAGAGTTATATAAAAAGCCAAGTCGGCATTGATGGAACCTAAAAATTGGAAGAGAAAGAGACAGATGTAGGCCAAAAGGAAGGGTAAAGGGCAGAGGTCAAGAGAAGGGAAGAAAAGGATGATGAAAAGGGAAAAGTCAAAGGGAAAAGAGGAAAAGACTGAAAATGAAGAGAGGAAGAAGAAAGGGAAAGATTAGAGCCAAAAAGTCTGGCGGAATTGGAAAAAAGCAAAAAGCTGAAAAGAATTTTAAAAGAAAGCCAAAAAAAAGCCAAAGGAGGCGGGATCAGAGGAGAGAGTATAAATAGGAGCTTCAAACACAGCTCTTCAGTATGCCCTCGCCTGAGGAAGGAGGAACATCTTCGAAACGTCGCGACAGGGGCATACTCATTTAATTTTTCATCTTTATGTTAGTTTGTTATTTTAGTTTGTTTTTTTGGGGGATTTTATTTCATATTTTAATTCATGTTTTATTGATTTTCCTTAAAAGCTCAAATTGGAGATTACTTAAAACTAAATTTGAACAAAAAAACACAGAAAGCAAATTGGTATTAAAAATATTTATTGGAACCTGCAAAAAAGGAAATACTTACCTGAAAAAAAGTTAAAAAAAATACTTACCTGAAAGGAAAAAACCTGCAAAAGAAATACTTACCTGGAAAATTAAAAAACAATTATGGAGGTAGAGGGATGTGAGGCTGCGGACCATCGGGGGTCGATGGCCCGTGCACGCTCTGTTCCTCCTTCGGGAGGGACAGGTTCTTTTCTTCAACCCTAACCAGCCAGCGCCTCGCTCCAGTTGGTCTTTGGGTCTCACTCCTAGCTAAAGCTAAATCTAGCACCTATGCCCTACCCAACTCATAATCCTAACCCTAACCAATTTGCTTATCTAAAATTAATTAACCCTAATTGGAATTTAGCCCTATTTTTCCTACCCCCTGATCTAATCTGGCCCTAAAAATTCACAATTTTGGAAAATCCCACTTCTACTTCATTTTTGGAACTAAATCTTAAACCTTAACCCAGTACTAGCTCTGAAACCCAAGTAATCCTCACCCTAGCTGAAACCTAAAGCCTAACCCAACGTCACATCGCCTTTCTAAATTGTTTACTCCCCAAGTAGGGTTGAGTCCTCCCCAAGCAGGGTCGAGAGTTATATAAAAAGCCAAGTCGGCATTGATGGAACCTAAAAATTGGAAGAGAAAGAGACAGATGTAGGCCAAAAGGAAGGGTAAAGGGCAGAGGTCAAGAGAAGGGAAGAAAAGGATGATGAAAAGGGAAAAGTCAAAGGGAAAAGAGGAAAAGACTGAAAATGAAGAGAGGAAGAAGAAAGGGAAAGATTAGAGCCAAAAAGTCTGGCGGAATTGGAAAAAAGCAAAAAGCTGAAAAGAATTTTAAAAGAAAGCCAAAAAAAAGCCAAAGGAGGCGGGATCAGAGGAGAGAGTATAAATAGGAGCTTCAAACACAGCTCTTCAGTATGCCCTCGCCTGAGGAAGGAGGAACATCTTCGAAACGTCGCGACAGGGGCATACTCATTTAATTTTTCATCTTTATGTTAGTTTGTTATTTTAGTTTGTTATTTTGGGGGATTTTATTTCATATTTTAATTCATGTTTTATTGATTTTCCTTAAAAGCTCAAATTGGAGATTACTTAAAACTAAATTTGAACAAAAAAACACAGAAAGCAAATTGGTATTAAAAATATTTATTGGAACCTGCAAAAAAGGAAATACTTACCTGAAAAAAAGTTAAAAAAAATACTTACCTGAAAGGAAAAAACCTGCAAAAGAAATACTTACCTGGAAAATTAAAAAACAATTATGGAGGTAGAGGGATGTGAGGCTGCGGACCATCGGGGGTCGATGGCCCGTGCACGCTCTGTTCCTCCTTCGGGAGGGACAGGTTCTTTTCTTCAACCCTAACCAGCCAGCGCCTCGCTCCAGTTGGTCTTTGGGTCTCACTCCTAGCTAAAGCTAAATCTAGCACCTATGCCCTACCCAACTCATAATCCTAACCCTAACCAATTTGCTTATCTAAAATTAATTAACCCTAATTGGAATTTAGCCCTATTTTTCCTACCCCCTGATCTAATCTGGCCCTAAAAATTCACAATTTTGGAAAATCCCACTTCTACTTCATTTTTGGAACTAAATCTTAAACCTTAACCCAGTACTAGCTCTGAAACCCAAGTAATCCTCACCCTAGCTGAAACCTAAAGCCTAACCCAACGTCACATCGCCTTTCTAAATTGTTTACTCCCCAAGTAGGGTTGAGTCCTCCCCAAGCAGGGTCGAGAGTTATATAAAAAGCCAAGTCGGCATTGATGGAACCTAAAAATTGGAAGAGAAAGAGACAGATGTAGGCCAAAAGGAAGGGTAAAGGGCAGAGGTCAAGAGAAGGGAAGAAAAGGATGATGAAAAGGGAAAAGTCAAAGGGAAAAGAGGAAAAGACTGAAAATGAAGAGAGGAAGAAGAAAGGGAAAGATTAGAGCCAAAAAGTCTGGCGGAATTGGAAAAAAGCAAAAAGCTGAAAAGAATTTTAAAAGAAAGCCAAAAAAAAGCCAAAGGAGGCGGGATCAGAGGAGAGAGTATAAATAGGAGCTTCAAACACAGCTCTTCAGTATGCCCTCGCCTGAGGAAGGAGGAACATCTTCGAAACGTCGCGACAGGGGCATACTCATTTAATTTTTCATCTTTATGTTAGTTTGTTATTTTAGTTTGTTATTTTGGGGGATTTTATTTCATATTTTAATTCATGTTTTATTGATTTTCCTTAAAAGCTCAAATTGGAGATTACTTAAAACTAAATTTGAACAAAAAAACACAGAAAGCAAATTGGTATTAAAAATATTTATTGGAACCTGCAAAAAAGGAAATACTTACCTGAAAAAAAGTTAAAAAAAATACTTACCTGAAAGGAAAAAACCTGCAAAAGAAATACTTACCTGGAAAATTAAAAAACAATTATGGAGGTAGAGGGATGTGAGGCTGCGGACCATCGGGGGTCGATGGCCCGTGCACGCTCTGTTCCTCCTTCGGGAGGGACAGGTTCTTTTCTTCAACCCTAACCAGCCAGCGCCTCGCTCCAGTTGGTCTTTGGGTCTCACTCCTAGCTAAAGCTAAATCTAGCACCTATGCCCTACCCAACTCATAATCCTAACCCTAACCAATTTGCTTATCTAAAATTAATTAACCCTAATTGGAATTTAGCCCTATTTTTCCTACCCCCTGATCTAATCTGGCCCTAAAAATTCACAATTTTGGAAAATCCCACTTCTACTTCATTTTTGGAACTAAATCTTAAACCTTAACCCAGTACTAGCTCTGAAACCCAAGTAATCCTCACCCTAGCTGAAACCTAAAGCCTAACCCAACGTCACATCGCCTTTCTAAATTGTTTACTCCCCAAGTAGGGTTGAGTCCTCCCCAAGCAGGGTCGAGAGTTATATAAAAAGCCAAGTCGGCATTGATGGAACCTAAAAATTGGAAGAGAAAGAGACAGATGTAGGCCAAAAGGAAGGGTAAAGGGCAGAGGTCAAGAGAAGGGAAGAAAAGGATGATGAAAAGGGAAAAGTCAAAGGGAAAAGAGGAAAAGACTGAAAATGAAGAGAGGAAGAAGAAAGGGAAAGATTAGAGCCAAAAAGTCTGGCGGAATTGGAAAAAAGCAAAAAGCTGAAAAGAATTTTAAAAGAAAGCCAAAAAAAAGCCAAAGGAGGCGGGATCAGAGGAGAGAGTATAAATAGGAGCTTCAAACACAGCTCTTCAGTATGCCCTCGCCTGAGGAAGGAGGAACATCTTCGAAACGTCGCGACAGGGGCATACTCATTTAATTTTTCATCTTTATGTTAGTTTGTTATTTTAGTTTGTTATTTTGGGGGATTTTATTTCATATTTTAATTCATGTTTTATTGATTTTCCTTAAAAGCTCAAATTGGAGATTACTTAAAACTAAATTTGAACAAAAAAACACAGAAAGCAAATTGGTATTAAAAATATTTATTGGAACCTGCAAAAAAGGAAATACTTACCTGAAAAAAAGTTAAAAAAAATACTTACCTGAAAGGAAAAAACCTGCAAAAGAAATACTTACCTGGAAAATTAAAAAACAATTATGGAGGTAGAGGGATGTGAGGCTGCGGACCATCGGGGGTCGATGGCCCGTGCACGCTCTGTTCCTCCTTCGGGAGGGACAGGTTCTTTTCTTCAACCCTAACCAGCCAGCGCCTCGCTCCAGTTGGTCTTTGGGTCTCACTCCTAGCTAAAGCTAAATCTAGCACCTATGCCCTACCCAACTCATAATCCTAACCCTAACCAATTTGCTTATCTAAAATTAATTAACCCTAATTGGAATTTAGCCCTATTTTTCCTACCCCCTGATCTAATCTGGCCCTAAAAATTCACAATTTTGGAAAATCCCACTTCTACTTCATTTTTGGAACTAAATCTTAAACCTTAACCCAGTACTAGCTCTGAAACCCAAGTAATCCTCACCCTAGCTGAAACCTAAAGCCTAACCCAACGTCACATCGCCTTTCTAAATTGTTTACTCCCCAAGTAGGGTTGAGTCCTCCCCAAGCAGGGTCGAGAGTTATATAAAAAGCCAAGTCGGCATTGATGGAACCTAAAAATTGGAAGAGAAAGAGACAGATGTAGGCCAAAAGGAAGGGTAAAGGGCAGAGGTCAAGAGAAGGGAAGAAAAGGATGATGAAAAGGGAAAAGTCAAAGGGAAAAGAGGAAAAGACTGAAAATGAAGAGAGGAAGAAGAAAGGGAAAGATTAGAGCCAAAAAGTCTGGCGGAATTGGAAAAAAGCAAAAAGCTGAAAAGAATTTTAAAAGAAAGCCAAAAAAAAGCCAAAGGAGGCGGGATCAGAGGAGAGAGTATAAATAGGAGCTTCAAACACAGCTCTTCAGTATGCCCTCGCCTGAGGAAGGAGGAACATCTTCGAAACGTCGCGACAGGGGCATACTCATTTAATTTTTCATCTTTATGTTAGTTTGTTATTTTAGTTTGTTATTTTGGGGGATTTTATTTCATATTTTAATTCATGTTTTATTGATTTTCCTTAAAAGCTCAAATTGGAGATTACTTAAAACTAAATTTGAACAAAAAAACACAGAAAGCAAATTGGTATTAAAAATATTTATTGGAACCTGCAAAAAAGGAAATACTTACCTGAAAAAAAGTTAAAAAAAATACTTACCTGAAAGGAAAAAACCTGCAAAAGAAATACTTACCTGGAAAATTAAAAAACAATTATGGAGGTAGAGGGATGTGAGGCTGCGGACCATCGGGGGTCGATGGCCCGTGCACGCTCTGTTCCTCCTTCGGGAGGGACAGGTTCTTTTCTTCAACCCTAACCAGCCAGCGCCTCGCTCCAGTTGGTCTTTGGGTCTCACTCCTAGCTAAAGCTAAATCTAGCACCTATGCCCTACCCAACTCATAATCCTAACCCTAACCAATTTGCTTATCTAAAATTAATTAACCCTAATTGGAATTTAGCCCTATTTTTCCTACCCCCTGATCTAATCTGGCCCTAAAAATTCACAATTTTGGAAAATCCCACTTCTACTTCATTTTTGGAACTAAATCTTAAACCTTAACCCAGTACTAGCTCTGAAACCCAAGTAATCCTCACCCTAGCTGAAACCTAAAGCCTAACCCAACGTCACATCGCCTTTCTAAATTGTTTACTCCCCAAGTAGGGTTGAGTCCTCCCCAAGCAGGGTCGAGAGTTATATAAAAAGCCAAGTCGGCATTGATGGAACCTAAAAATTGGAAGAGAAAGAGACAGATGTAGGCCAAAAGGAAGGGTAAAGGGCAGAGGTCAAGAGAAGGGAAGAAAAGGATGATGAAAAGGGAAAAGTCAAAGGGAAAAGAGGAAAAGACTGAAAATGAAGAGAGGAAGAAGAAAGGGAAAGATTAGAGCCAAAAAGTCTGGCGGAATTGGAAAAAAGCAAAAAGCTGAAAAGAATTTTAAAAGAAAGCCAAAAAAAAGCCAAAGGAGGCGGGATCAGAGGAGAGAGTATAAATAGGAGCTTCAAACACAGCTCTTCAGTATGCCCTCGCCTGAGGAAGGAGGAACATCTTCGAAACGTCGCGACAGGGGCATACTCATTTAATTTTTCATCTTTATGTTAGTTTGTTATTTTAGTTTGTTATTTTGGGGGATTTTATTTCATATTTTAATTCATGTTTTATTGATTTTCCTTAAAAGCTCAAATTGGAGATTACTTAAAACTAAATTTGAACAAAAAAACACAGAAAGCAAATTGGTATTAAAAATATTTATTGGAACCTGCAAAAAAGGAAATACTTACCTGAAAAAAAGTTAAAAAAAATACTTACCTGAAAGGAAAAAACCTGCAAAAGAAATACTTACCTGGAAAATTAAAAAACAATTATGGAGGTAGAGGGATGTGAGGCTGCGGACCATCGGGGGTCGATGGCCCGTGCACGCTCTGTTCCTCCTTCGGGAGGGACAGGTTCTTTTCTTCAACCCTAACCAGCCAGCGCCTCGCTCCAGTTGGTCTTTGGGTCTCACTCCTAGCTAAAGCTAAATCTAGCACCTATGCCCTACCCAACTCATAATCCTAACCCTAACCAATTTGCTTATCTAAAATTAATTAACCCTAATTGGAATTTAGCCCTATTTTTCCTACCCCCTGATCTAATCTGGCCCTAAAAATTCACAATTTTGGAAAATCCCACTTCTACTTCATTTTTGGAACTAAATCTTAAACCTTAACCCAGTACTAGCTCTGAAACCCAAGTAATCCTCACCCTAGCTGAAACCTAAAGCCTAACCCAACGTCACATCGCCTTTCTAAATTGTTTACTCCCCAAGTAGGGTTGAGTCCTCCCCAAGCAGGGTCGAGAGTTATATAAAAAGCCAAGTCGGCATTGATGGAACCTAAAAATTGGAAGAGAAAGAGACAGATGTAGGCCAAAAGGAAGGGTAAAGGGCAGAGGTCAAGAGAAGGGAAGAAAAGGATGATGAAAAGGGAAAAGTCAAAGGGAAAAGAGGAAAAGACTGAAAATGAAGAGAGGAAGAAGAAAGGGAAAGATTAGAGCCAAAAAGTCTGGCGGAATTGGAAAAAAGCAAAAAGCTGAAAAGAATTTTAAAAGAAAGCCAAAAAAAAGCCAAAGGAGGCGGGATCAGAGGAGAGAGTATAAATAGGAGCTTCAAACACAGCTCTTCAGTATGCCCTCGCCTGAGGAAGGAGGAACATCTTCGAAACGTCGCGACAGGGGCATACTCATTTAATTTTTCATCTTTATGTTAGTTTGTTATTTTAGTTTGTTATTTTGGGGGATTTTATTTCATATTTTAATTCATGTTTTATTGATTTTCCTTAAAAGCTCAAATTGGAGATTACTTAAAACTAAATTTGAACAAAAAAACACAGAAAGCAAATTGGTATTAAAAATATTTATTGGAACCTGCAAAAAAGGAAATACTTACCTGAAAAAAAGTTAAAAAAAATACTTACCTGAAAGGAAAAAACCTGCAAAAGAAATACTTACCTGGAAAATTAAAAAACAATTATGGAGGTAGAGGGATGTGAGGCTGCGGACCATCGGGGGTCGATGGCCCGTGCACGCTCTGTTCCTCCTTCGGGAGGGACAGGTTCTTTTCTTCAACCCTAACCAGCCAGCGCCTCGCTCCAGTTGGTCTTTGGGTCTCACTCCTAGCTAAAGCTAAATCTAGCACCTATGCCCTACCCAACTCATAATCCTAACCCTAACCAATTTGCTTATCTAAAATTAATTAACCCTAATTGGAATTTAGCCCTATTTTTCCTACCCCCTGATCTAATCTGGCCCTAAAAATTCACAATTTTGGAAAATCCCACTTCTACTTCATTTTTGGAACTAAATCTTAAACCTTAACCCAGTACTAGCTCTGAAACCCAAGTAATCCTCACCCTAGCTGAAACCTAAAGCCTAACCCAACGTCACATCGCCTTTCTAAATTGTTTACTCCCCAAGTAGGGTTGAGTCCTCCCCAAGCAGGGTCGAGAGTTATATAAAAAGCCAAGTCGGCATTGATGGAACCTAAAAATTGGAAGAGAAAGAGACAGATGTAGGCCAAAAGGAAGGGTAAAGGGCAGAGGTCAAGAGAAGGGAAGAAAAGGATGATGAAAAGGGAAAAGTCAAAGGGAAAAGAGGAAAAGACTGAAAATGAAGAGAGGAAGAAGAAAGGGAAAGATTAGAGCCAAAAAGTCTGGCGGAATTGGAAAAAAGCAAAAAGCTGAAAAGAATTTTAAAAGAAAGCCAAAAAAAAGCCAAAGGAGGCGGGATCAGAGGAGAGAGTATAAATAGGAGCTTCAAACACAGCTCTTCAGTATGCCCTCGCCTGAGGAAGGAGGAACATCTTCGAAACGTCGCGACAGGGGCATACTCATTTAATTTTTCATCTTTATGTTAGTTTGTTATTTTAGTTTGTTATTTTGGGGGATTTTATTTCATATTTTAATTCATGTTTTATTGATTTTCCTTAAAAGCTCAAATTGGAGATTACTTAAAACTAAATTTGAACAAAAAAACACAGAAAGCAAATTGGTATTAAAAATATTTATTGGAACCTGCAAAAAAGGAAATACTTACCTGAAAAAAAGTTAAAAAAAATACTTACCTGAAAGGAAAAAACCTGCAAAAGAAATACTTACCTGGAAAATTAAAAAACAATTATGGAGGTAGAGGGATGTGAGGCTGCGGACCATCGGGGGTCGATGGCCCGTGCACGCTCTGTTCCTCCTTCGGGAGGGACAGGTTCTTTTCTTCAACCCTAACCAGCCAGCGCCTCGCTCCAGTTGGTCTTTGGGTCTCACTCCTAGCTAAAGCTAAATCTAGCACCTATGCCCTACCCAACTCATAATCCTAACCCTAACCAATTTGCTTATCTAAAATTAATTAACCCTAATTGGAATTTAGCCCTATTTTTCCTACCCCCTGATCTAATCTGGCCCTAAAAATTCACAATTTTGGAAAATCCCACTTCTACTTCATTTTTGGAACTAAATCTTAAACCTTAACCCAGTACTAGCTCTGAAACCCAAGTAATCCTCACCCTAGCTGAAACCTAAAGCCTAACCCAACGTCACATCGCCTTTCTAAATTGTTTACTCCCCAAGTAGGGTTGAGTCCTCCCCAAGCAGGGTCGAGAGTTATATAAAAAGCCAAGTCGGCATTGATGGAACCTAAAAATTGGAAGAGAAAGAGACAGATGTAGGCCAAAAGGAAGGGTAAAGGGCAGAGGTCAAGAGAAGGGAAGAAAAGGATGATGAAAAGGGAAAAGTCAAAGGGAAAAGAGGAAAAGACTGAAAATGAAGAGAGGAAGAAGAAAGGGAAAGATTAGAGCCAAAAAGTCTGGCGGAATTGGAAAAAAGCAAAAAGCTGAAAAGAATTTTAAAAGAAAGCCAAAAAAAAGCCAAAGGAGGCGGGATCAGAGGAGAGAGTATAAATAGGAGCTTCAAACACAGCTCTTCAGTATGCCCTCGCCTGAGGAAGGAGGAACATCTTCGAAACGTCGCGACAGGGGCATACTCATTTAATTTTTCATCTTTATGTTAGTTTGTTATTTTAGTTTGTTATTTTGGGGGATTTTATTTCATATTTTAATTCATGTTTTATTGATTTTCCTTAAAAGCTCAAATTGGAGATTACTTAAAACTAAATTTGAACAAAAAAACACAGAAAGCAAATTGGTATTAAAAATATTTATTGGAACCTGCAAAAAAGGAAATACTTACCTGAAAAAAAGTTAAAAAAAATACTTACCTGAAAGGAAAAAACCTGCAAAAGAAATACTTACCTGGAAAATTAAAAAACAATTATGGAGGTAGAGGGATGTGAGGCTGCGGACCATCGGGGGTCGATGGCCCGTGCACGCTCTGTTCCTCCTTCGGGAGGGACAGGTTCTTTTCTTCAACCCTAACCAGCCAGCGCCTCGCTCCAGTTGGTCTTTGGGTCTCACTCCTAGCTAAAGCTAAATCTAGCACCTATGCCCTACCCAACTCATAATCCTAACCCTAACCAATTTGCTTATCTAAAATTAATTAACCCTAATTGGAATTTAGCCCTATTTTTCCTACCCCCTGATCTAATCTGGCCCTAAAAATTCACAATTTTGGAAAATCCCACTTCTACTTCATTTTTGGAACTAAATCTTAAACCTTAACCCAGTACTAGCTCTGAAACCCAAGTAATCCTCACCCTAGCTGAAACCTAAAGCCTAACCCAACGTCACATCGCCTTTCTAAATTGTTTACTCCCCAAGTAGGGTTGAGTCCTCCCCAAGCAGGGTCGAGAGTTATATAAAAAGCCAAGTCGGCATTGATGGAACCTAAAAATTGGAAGAGAAAGAGACAGATGTAGGCCAAAAGGAAGGGTAAAGGGCAGAGGTCAAGAGAAGGGAAGAAAAGGATGATGAAAAGGGAAAAGTCAAAGGGAAAAGAGGAAAAGACTGAAAATGAAGAGAGGAAGAAGAAAGGGAAAGATTAGAGCCAAAAAGTCTGGCGGAATTGGAAAAAAGCAAAAAGCTGAAAAGAATTTTAAAAGAAAGCCAAAAAAAAGCCAAAGGAGGCGGGATCAGAGGAGAGAGTATAAATAGGAGCTTCAAACACAGCTCTTCAGTATGCCCTCGCCTGAGGAAGGAGGAACATCTTCGAAACGTCGCGACAGGGGCATACTCATTTAATTTTTCATCTTTATGTTAGTTTGTTATTTTAGTTTGTTATTTTGGGGGATTTTATTTCATATTTTAATTCATGTTTTATTGATTTTCCTTAAAAGCTCAAATTGGAGATTACTTAAAACTAAATTTGAACAAAAAAACACAGAAAGCAAATTGGTATTAAAAATATTTATTGGAACCTGCAAAAAAGGAAATACTTACCTGAAAAAAAGTTAAAAAAAATACTTACCTGAAAGGAAAAAACCTGCAAAAGAAATACTTACCTGGAAAATTAAAAAACAATTATGGAGGTAGAGGGATGTGAGGCTGCGGACCATCGGGGGTCGATGGCCCGTGCACGCTCTGTTCCTCCTTCGGGAGGGACAGGTTCTTTTCTTCAACCCTAACCAGCCAGCGCCTCGCTCCAGTTGGTCTTTGGGTCTCACTCCTAGCTAAAGCTAAATCTAGCACCTATGCCCTACCCAACTCATAATCCTAACCCTAACCAATTTGCTTATCTAAAATTAATTAACCCTAATTGGAATTTAGCCCTATTTTTCCTACCCCCTGATCTAATCTGGCCCTAAAAATTCACAATTTTGGAAAATCCCACTTCTACTTCATTTTTGGAACTAAATCTTAAACCTTAACCCAGTACTAGCTCTGAAACCCAAGTAATCCTCACCCTAGCTGAAACCTAAAGCCTAACCCAACGTCACATCGCCTTTCTAAATTGTTTACTCCCCAAGTAGGGTTGAGTCCTCCCCAAGCAGGGTCGAGAGTTATATAAAAAGCCAAGTCGGCATTGATGGAACCTAAAAATTGGAAGAGAAAGAGACAGATGTAGGCCAAAAGGAAGGGTAAAGGGCAGAGGTCAAGAGAAGGGAAGAAAAGGATGATGAAAAGGGAAAAGTCAAAGGGAAAAGAGGAAAAGACTGAAAATGAAGAGAGGAAGAAGAAAGGGAAAGATTAGAGCCAAAAAGTCTGGCGGAATTGGAAAAAAGCAAAAAGCTGAAAAGAATTTTAAAAGAAAGCCAAAAAAAAGCCAAAGGAGGCGGGATCAGAGGAGAGAGTATAAATAGGAGCTTCAAACACAGCTCTTCAGTATGCCCTCGCCTGAGGAAGGAGGAACATCTTCGAAACGTCGCGACAGGGGCATACTCATTTAATTTTTCATCTTTATGTTAGTTTGTTATTTTAGTTTGTTATTTTGGGGGATTTTATTTCATATTTTAATTCATGTTTTATTGATTTTCCTTAAAAGCTCAAATTGGAGATTACTTAAAACTAAATTTGAACAAAAAAACACAGAAAGCAAATTGGTATTAAAAATATTTATTGGAACCTGCAAAAAAGGAAATACTTACCTGAAAAAAAGTTAAAAAAAATACTTACCTGAAAGGAAAAAACCTGCAAAAGAAATACTTACCTGGAAAATTAAAAAACAATTATGGAGGTAGAGGGATGTGAGGCTGCGGACCATCGGGGGTCGATGGCCCGTGCACGCTCTGTTCCTCCTTCGGGAGGGACAGGTTCTTTTCTTCAACCCTAACCAGCCAGCGCCTCGCTCCAGTTGGTCTTTGGGTCTCACTCCTAGCTAAAGCTAAATCTAGCACCTATGCCCTACCCAACTCATAATCCTAACCCTAACCAATTTGCTTATCTAAAATTAATTAACCCTAATTGGAATTTAGCCCTATTTTTCCTACCCCCTGATCTAATCTGGCCCTAAAAATTCACAATTTTGGAAAATCCCACTTCTACTTCATTTTTGGAACTAAATCTTAAACCTTAACCCAGTACTAGCTCTGAAACCCAAGTAATCCTCACCCTAGCTGAAACCTAAAGCCTAACCCAACGTCACATCGCCTTTCTAAATTGTTTACTCCCCAAGTAGGGTTGAGTCCTCCCCAAGCAGGGTCGAGAGTTATATAAAAAGCCAAGTCGGCATTGATGGAACCTAAAAATTGGAAGAGAAAGAGACAGATGTAGGCCAAAAGGAAGGGTAAAGGGCAGAGGTCAAGAGAAGGGAAGAAAAGGATGATGAAAAGGGAAAAGTCAAAGGGAAAAGAGGAAAAGACTGAAAATGAAGAGAGGAAGAAGAAAGGGAAAGATTAGAGCCAAAAAGTCTGGCGGAATTGGAAAAAAGCAAAAAGCTGAAAAGAATTTTAAAAGAAAGCCAAAAAAAAGCCAAAGGAGGCGGGATCAGAGGAGAGAGTATAAATAGGAGCTTCAAACACAGCTCTTCAGTATGCCCTCGCCTGAGGAAGGAGGAACATCTTCGAAACGTCGCGACAGGGGCATACTCATTTAATTTTTCATCTTTATGTTAGTTTGTTATTTTAGTTTGTTATTTTGGGGGATTTTATTTCATATTTTAATTCATGTTTTATTGATTTTCCTTAAAAGCTCAAATTGGAGATTACTTAAAACTAAATTTGAACAAAAAAACACAGAAAGCAAATTGGTATTAAAAATATTTATTGGAACCTGCAAAAAAGGAAATACTTACCTGAAAAAAAGTTAAAAAAAATACTTACCTGAAAGGAAAAAACCTGCAAAAGAAATACTTACCTGGAAAATTAAAAAACAATTATGGAGGTAGAGGGATGTGAGGCTGCGGACCATCGGGGGTCGATGGCCCGTGCACGCTCTGTTCCTCCTTCGGGAGGGACAGGTTCTTTTCTTCAACCCTAACCAGCCAGCGCCTCGCTCCAGTTGGTCTTTGGGTCTCACTCCTAGCTAAAGCTAAATCTAGCACCTATGCCCTACCCAACTCATAATCCTAACCCTAACCAATTTGCTTATCTAAAATTAATTAACCCTAATTGGAATTTAGCCCTATTTTTCCTACCCCCTGATCTAATCTGGCCCTAAAAATTCACAATTTTGGAAAATCCCACTTCTACTTCATTTTTGGAACTAAATCTTAAACCTTAACCCAGTACTAGCTCTGAAACCCAAGTAATCCTCACCCTAGCTGAAACCTAAAGCCTAACCCAACGTCACATCGCCTTTCTAAATTGTTTACTCCCCAAGTAGGGTTGAGTCCTCCCCAAGCAGGGTCGAGAGTTATATAAAAAGCCAAGTCGGCATTGATGGAACCTAAAAATTGGAAGAGAAAGAGACAGATGTAGGCCAAAAGGAAGGGTAAAGGGCAGAGGTCAAGAGAAGGGAAGAAAAGGATGATGAAAAGGGAAAAGTCAAAGGGAAAAGAGGAAAAGACTGAAAATGAAGAGAGGAAGAAGAAAGGGAAAGATTAGAGCCAAAAAGTCTGGCGGAATTGGAAAAAAGCAAAAAGCTGAAAAGAATTTTAAAAGAAAGCCAAAAAAAAGCCAAAGGAGGCGGGATCAGAGGAGAGAGTATAAATAGGAGCTTCAAACACAGCTCTTCAGTATGCCCTCGCCTGAGGAAGGAGGAACATCTTCGAAACGTCGCGACAGGGGCATACTCATTTAATTTTTCATCTTTATGTTAGTTTGTTATTTTAGTTTGTTATTTTGGGGGATTTTATTTCATATTTTAATTCATGTTTTATTGATTTTCCTTAAAAGCTCAAATTGGAGATTACTTAAAACTAAATTTGAACAAAAAAACACAGAAAGCAAATTGGTATTAAAAATATTTATTGGAACC
This sequence comes from Pelmatolapia mariae, assembly GCF_036321145.2. Taxonomy (NCBI): domain Eukaryota; kingdom Metazoa; phylum Chordata; class Actinopteri; order Cichliformes; family Cichlidae; genus Pelmatolapia; species Pelmatolapia mariae. The sequence continues at coordinate 9,125 of NW_027052095.1, read as the reverse complement.
TGCAAAAAAGGAAATACTTACCTGAAAAAAAGTTAAAAAAAATACTTACCTGAAAGGAAAAAACCTGCAAAAGAAATACTTACCTGGAAAATTAAAAAACAATTATGGAGGTAGAGGGATGTGAGGCTGCGGACCATCGGGGGTCGATGGCCCGTGCACGCTCTGTTCCTCCTTCGGGAGGGACAGGTTCTTTTCTTCAACCCTAACCAGCCAGCGCCTCGCTCCAGTTGGTCTTTGGGTCTCACTCCTAGCTAAAGCTAAATCTAGCACCTATGCCCTACCCAACTCATAATCCTAACCCTAACCAATTTGCTTATCTAAAATTAATTAACCCTAATTGGAATTTAGCCCTATTTTTCCTACCCCCTGATCTAATCTGGCCCTAAAAATTCACAATTTTGGAAAATCCCACTTCTACTTCATTTTTGGAACTAAATCTTAAACCTTAACCCAGTACTAGCTCTGAAACCCAAGTAATCCTCACCCTAGCTGAAACCTAAAGCCTAACCCAACGTCACATCGCCTTTCTAAATTGTTTACTCCCCAAGTAGGGTTGAGTCCTCCCCAAGCAGGGTCGAGAGTTATATAAAAAGCCAAGTCGGCATTGATGGAACCTAAAAATTGGAAGAGAAAGAGACAGATGTAGGCCAAAAGGAAGGGTAAAGGGCAGAGGTCAAGAGAAGGGAAGAAAAGGATGATGAAAAGGGAAAAGTCAAAGGGAAAAGAGGAAAAGACTGAAAATGAAGAGAGGAAGAAGAAAGGGAAAGATTAGAGCCAAAAAGTCTGGCGGAATTGGAAAAAAGCAAAAAGCTGAAAAGAATTTTAAAAGAAAGCCAAAAAAAAGCCAAAGGAGGCGGGATCAGAGGAGAGAGTATAAATAGGAGCTTCAAACACAGCTCTTCAGTATGCCCTCGCCTGAGGAAGGAGGAACATCTTCGAAACGTCGCGACAGGGGCATACTCATTTAATTTTTCATCTTTATGTTAGTTTGTTATTTTAGTTTGTTATTTTGGGGGATTTTATTTCATATTTTAATTCATGTTTTATTGATTTTCCTTAAAAGCTCAAATTGGAGATTACTTAAAACTAAATTTGAACAAAAAAACACAGAAAGCAAATTGGTATTAAAAATATTTATTGGAACCTGCAAAAAAGGAAATACTTACCTGAAAAAAAGTTAAAAAAAATACTTACCTGAAAGGAAAAAACCTGCAAAAGAAATACTTACCTGGAAAATTAAAAAACAATTATGGAGGTAGAGGGATGTGAGGCTGCGGACCATCGGGGGTCGATGGCCCGTGCACGCTCTGTTCCTCCTTCGGGAGGGACAGGTTCTTTTCTTCAACCCTAACCAGCCAGCGCCTCGCTCCAGTTGGTCTTTGGGTCTCACTCCTAGCTAAAGCTAAATCTAGCACCTATGCCCTACCCAACTCATAATCCTAACCCTAACCAATTTGCTTATCTAAAATTAATTAACCCTAATTGGAATTTAGCCCTATTTTTCCTACCCCCTGATCTAATCTGGCCCTAAAAATTCACAATTTTGGAAAATCCCACTTCTACTTCATTTTTGGAACTAAATCTTAAACCTTAACCCAGTACTAGCTCTGAAACCCAAGTAATCCTCACCCTAGCTGAAACCTAAAGCCTAACCCAACGTCACATCGCCTTTCTAAATTGTTTACTCCCCAAGTAGGGTTGAGTCCTCCCCAAGCAGGGTCGAGAGTTATATAAAAAGCCAAGTCGGCATTGATGGAACCTAAAAATTGGAAGAGAAAGAGACAGATGTAGGCCAAAAGGAAGGGTAAAGGGCAGAGGTCAAGAGAAGGGAAGAAAAGGATGATGAAAAGGGAAAAGTCAAAGGGAAAAGAGGAAAAGACTGAAAATGAAGAGAGGAAGAAGAAAGGGAAAGATTAGAGCCAAAAAGTCTGGCGGAATTGGAAAAAAGCAAAAAGCTGAAAAGAATTTTAAAAGAAAGCCAAAAAAAAGCCAAAGGAGGCGGGATCAGAGGAGAGAGTATAAATAGGAGCTTCAAACACAGCTCTTCAGTATGCCCTCGCCTGAGGAAGGAGGAACATCTTCGAAACGTCGCGACAGGGGCATACTCATTTAATTTTTCATCTTTATGTTAGTTTGTTATTTTAGTTTGTTTTTTTGGGGGATTTTATTTCATATTTTAATTCATGTTTTATTGATTTTCCTTAAAAGCTCAAATTGGAGATTACTTAAAACTAAATTTGAACAAAAAAACACAGAAAGCAAATTGGTATTAAAAATATTTATTGGAACCTGCAAAAAAGGAAATACTTACCTGAAAAAAAGTTAAAAAAAATACTTACCTGAAAGGAAAAAACCTGCAAAAGAAATACTTACCTGGAAAATTAAAAAACAATTATGGAGGTAGAGGGATGTGAGGCTGCGGACCATCGGGGGTCGATGGCCCGTGCACGCTCTGTTCCTCCTTCGGGAGGGACAGGTTCTTTTCTTCAACCCTAACCAGCCAGCGCCTCGCTCCAGTTGGTCTTTGGGTCTCACTCCTAGCTAAAGCTAAATCTAGCACCTATGCCCTACCCAACTCATAATCCTAACCCTAACCAATTTGCTTATCTAAAATTAATTAACCCTAATTGGAATTTAGCCCTATTTTTCCTACCCCCTGATCTAATCTGGCCCTAAAAATTCACAATTTTGGAAAATCCCACTTCTACTTCATTTTTGGAACTAAATCTTAAACCTTAACCCAGTACTAGCTCTGAAACCCAAGTAATCCTCACCCTAGCTGAAACCTAAAGCCTAACCCAACGTCACATCGCCTTTCTAAATTGTTTACTCCCCAAGTAGGGTTGAGTCCTCCCCAAGCAGGGTCGAGAGTTATATAAAAAGCCAAGTCGGCATTGATGGAACCTAAAAATTGGAAGAGAAAGAGACAGATGTAGGCCAAAAGGAAGGGTAAAGGGCAGAGGTCAAGAGAAGGGAAGAAAAGGATGATGAAAAGGGAAAAGTCAAAGGGAAAAGAGGAAAAGACTGAAAATGAAGAGAGGAAGAAGAAAGGGAAAGATTAGAGCCAAAAAGTCTGGCGGAATTGGAAAAAAGCAAAAAGCTGAAAAGAATTTTAAAAGAAAGCCAAAAAAAAGCCAAAGGAGGCGGGATCAGAGGAGAGAGTATAAATAGGAGCTTCAAACACAGCTCTTCAGTATGCCCTCGCCTGAGGAAGGAGGAACATCTTCGAAACGTCGCGACAGGGGCATACTCATTTAATTTTTCATCTTTATGTTAGTTTGTTATTTTAGTTTGTTATTTTGGGGGATTTTATTTCATATTTTAATTCATGTTTTATTGATTTTCCTTAAAAGCTCAAATTGGAGATTACTTAAAACTAAATTTGAACAAAAAAACACAGAAAGCAAATTGGTATTAAAAATATTTATTGGAACCTGCAAAAAAGGAAATACTTACCTGAAAAAAAGTTAAAAAAAATACTTACCTGAAAGGAAAAAACCTGCAAAAGAAATACTTACCTGGAAAATTAAAAAACAATTATGGAGGTAGAGGGATGTGAGGCTGCGGACCATCGGGGGTCGATGGCCCGTGCACGCTCTGTTCCTCCTTCGGGAGGGACAGGTTCTTTTCTTCAACCCTAACCAGCCAGCGCCTCGCTCCAGTTGGTCTTTGGGTCTCACTCCTAGCTAAAGCTAAATCTAGCACCTATGCCCTACCCAACTCATAATCCTAACCCTAACCAATTTGCTTATCTAAAATTAATTAACCCTAATTGGAATTTAGCCCTATTTTTCCTACCCCCTGATCTAATCTGGCCCTAAAAATTCACAATTTTGGAAAATCCCACTTCTACTTCATTTTTGGAACTAAATCTTAAACCTTAACCCAGTACTAGCTCTGAAACCCAAGTAATCCTCACCCTAGCTGAAACCTAAAGCCTAACCCAACGTCACATCGCCTTTCTAAATTGTTTACTCCCCAAGTAGGGTTGAGTCCTCCCCAAGCAGGGTCGAGAGTTATATAAAAAGCCAAGTCGGCATTGATGGAACCTAAAAATTGGAAGAGAAAGAGACAGATGTAGGCCAAAAGGAAGGGTAAAGGGCAGAGGTCAAGAGAAGGGAAGAAAAGGATGATGAAAAGGGAAAAGTCAAAGGGAAAAGAGGAAAAGACTGAAAATGAAGAGAGGAAGAAGAAAGGGAAAGATTAGAGCCAAAAAGTCTGGCGGAATTGGAAAAAAGCAAAAAGCTGAAAAGAATTTTAAAAGAAAGCCAAAAAAAAGCCAAAGGAGGCGGGATCAGAGGAGAGAGTATAAATAGGAGCTTCAAACACAGCTCTTCAGTATGCCCTCGCCTGAGGAAGGAGGAACATCTTCGAAACGTCGCGACAGGGGCATACTCATTTAATTTTTCATCTTTATGTTAGTTTGTTATTTTAGTTTGTTATTTTGGGGGATTTTATTTCATATTTTAATTCATGTTTTATTGATTTTCCTTAAAAGCTCAAATTGGAGATTACTTAAAACTAAATTTGAACAAAAAAACACAGAAAGCAAATTGGTATTAAAAATATTTATTGGAACCTGCAAAAAAGGAAATACTTACCTGAAAAAAAGTTAAAAAAAATACTTACCTGAAAGGAAAAAACCTGCAAAAGAAATACTTACCTGGAAAATTAAAAAACAATTATGGAGGTAGAGGGATGTGAGGCTGCGGACCATCGGGGGTCGATGGCCCGTGCACGCTCTGTTCCTCCTTCGGGAGGGACAGGTTCTTTTCTTCAACCCTAACCAGCCAGCGCCTCGCTCCAGTTGGTCTTTGGGTCTCACTCCTAGCTAAAGCTAAATCTAGCACCTATGCCCTACCCAACTCATAATCCTAACCCTAACCAATTTGCTTATCTAAAATTAATTAACCCTAATTGGAATTTAGCCCTATTTTTCCTACCCCCTGATCTAATCTGGCCCTAAAAATTCACAATTTTGGAAAATCCCACTTCTACTTCATTTTTGGAACTAAATCTTAAACCTTAACCCAGTACTAGCTCTGAAACCCAAGTAATCCTCACCCTAGCTGAAACCTAAAGCCTAACCCAACGTCACATCGCCTTTCTAAATTGTTTACTCCCCAAGTAGGGTTGAGTCCTCCCCAAGCAGGGTCGAGAGTTATATAAAAAGCCAAGTCGGCATTGATGGAACCTAAAAATTGGAAGAGAAAGAGACAGATGTAGGCCAAAAGGAAGGGTAAAGGGCAGAGGTCAAGAGAAGGGAAGAAAAGGATGATGAAAAGGGAAAAGTCAAAGGGAAAAGAGGAAAAGACTGAAAATGAAGAGAGGAAGAAGAAAGGGAAAGATTAGAGCCAAAAAGTCTGGCGGAATTGGAAAAAAGCAAAAAGCTGAAAAGAATTTTAAAAGAAAGCCAAAAAAAAGCCAAAGGAGGCGGGATCAGAGGAGAGAGTATAAATAGGAGCTTCAAACACAGCTCTTCAGTATGCCCTCGCCTGAGGAAGGAGGAACATCTTCGAAACGTCGCGACAGGGGCATACTCATTTAATTTTTCATCTTTATGTTAGTTTGTTATTTTAGTTTGTTATTTTGGGGGATTTTATTTCATATTTTAATTCATGTTTTATTGATTTTCCTTAAAAGCTCAAATTGGAGATTACTTAAAACTAAATTTGAACAAAAAAACACAGAAAGCAAATTGGTATTAAAAATATTTATTGGAACCTGCAAAAAAGGAAATACTTACCTGAAAAAAAGTTAAAAAAAATACTTACCTGAAAGGAAAAAACCTGCAAAAGAAATACTTACCTGGAAAATTAAAAAACAATTATGGAGGTAGAGGGATGTGAGGCTGCGGACCATCGGGGGTCGATGGCCCGTGCACGCTCTGTTCCTCCTTCGGGAGGGACAGGTTCTTTTCTTCAACCCTAACCAGCCAGCGCCTCGCTCCAGTTGGTCTTTGGGTCTCACTCCTAGCTAAAGCTAAATCTAGCACCTATGCCCTACCCAACTCATAATCCTAACCCTAACCAATTTGCTTATCTAAAATTAATTAACCCTAATTGGAATTTAGCCCTATTTTTCCTACCCCCTGATCTAATCTGGCCCTAAAAATTCACAATTTTGGAAAATCCCACTTCTACTTCATTTTTGGAACTAAATCTTAAACCTTAACCCAGTACTAGCTCTGAAACCCAAGTAATCCTCACCCTAGCTGAAACCTAAAGCCTAACCCAACGTCACATCGCCTTTCTAAATTGTTTACTCCCCAAGTAGGGTTGAGTCCTCCCCAAGCAGGGTCGAGAGTTATATAAAAAGCCAAGTCGGCATTGATGGAACCTAAAAATTGGAAGAGAAAGAGACAGATGTAGGCCAAAAGGAAGGGTAAAGGGCAGAGGTCAAGAGAAGGGAAGAAAAGGATGATGAAAAGGGAAAAGTCAAAGGGAAAAGAGGAAAAGACTGAAAATGAAGAGAGGAAGAAGAAAGGGAAAGATTAGAGCCAAAAAGTCTGGCGGAATTGGAAAAAAGCAAAAAGCTGAAAAGAATTTTAAAAGAAAGCCAAAAAAAAGCCAAAGGAGGCGGGATCAGAGGAGAGAGTATAAATAGGAGCTTCAAACACAGCTCTTCAGTATGCCCTCGCCTGAGGAAGGAGGAACATCTTCGAAACGTCGCGACAGGGGCATACTCATTTAATTTTTCATCTTTATGTTAGTTTGTTATTTTAGTTTGTTATTTTGGGGGATTTTATTTCATATTTTAATTCATGTTTTATTGATTTTCCTTAAAAGCTCAAATTGGAGATTACTTAAAACTAAATTTGAACAAAAAAACACAGAAAGCAAATTGGTATTAAAAATATTTATTGGAACCTGCAAAAAAGGAAATACTTACCTGAAAAAAAGTTAAAAAAAATACTTACCTGAAAGGAAAAAACCTGCAAAAGAAATACTTACCTGGAAAATTAAAAAACAATTATGGAGGTAGAGGGATGTGAGGCTGCGGACCATCGGGGGTCGATGGCCCGTGCACGCTCTGTTCCTCCTTCGGGAGGGACAGGTTCTTTTCTTCAACCCTAACCAGCCAGCGCCTCGCTCCAGTTGGTCTTTGGGTCTCACTCCTAGCTAAAGCTAAATCTAGCACCTATGCCCTACCCAACTCATAATCCTAACCCTAACCAATTTGCTTATCTAAAATTAATTAACCCTAATTGGAATTTAGCCCTATTTTTCCTACCCCCTGATCTAATCTGGCCCTAAAAATTCACAATTTTGGAAAATCCCACTTCTACTTCATTTTTGGAACTAAATCTTAAACCTTAACCCAGTACTAGCTCTGAAACCCAAGTAATCCTCACCCTAGCTGAAACCTAAAGCCTAACCCAACGTCACATCGCCTTTCTAAATTGTTTACTCCCCAAGTAGGGTTGAGTCCTCCCCAAGCAGGGTCGAGAGTTATATAAAAAGCCAAGTCGGCATTGATGGAACCTAAAAATTGGAAGAGAAAGAGACAGATGTAGGCCAAAAGGAAGGGTAAAGGGCAGAGGTCAAGAGAAGGGAAGAAAAGGATGATGAAAAGGGAAAAGTCAAAGGGAAAAGAGGAAAAGACTGAAAATGAAGAGAGGAAGAAGAAAGGGAAAGATTAGAGCCAAAAAGTCTGGCGGAATTGGAAAAAAGCAAAAAGCTGAAAAGAATTTTAAAAGAAAGCCAAAAAAAAGCCAAAGGAGGCGGGATCAGAGGAGAGAGTATAAATAGGAGCTTCAAACACAGCTCTTCAGTATGCCCTCGCCTGAGGAAGGAGGAACATCTTCGAAACGTCGCGACAGGGGCATACTCATTTAATTTTTCATCTTTATGTTAGTTTGTTATTTTAGTTTGTTATTTTGGGGGATTTTATTTCATATTTTAATTCATGTTTTATTGATTTTCCTTAAAAGCTCAAATTGGAGATTACTTAAAACTAAATTTGAACAAAAAAACACAGAAAGCAAATTGGTATTAAAAATATTTATTGGAACCTGCAAAAAAGGAAATACTTACCTGAAAAAAAGTTAAAAAAAATACTTACCTGAAAGGAAAAAACCTGCAAAAGAAATACTTACCTGGAAAATTAAAAAACAATTATGGAGGTAGAGGGATGTGAGGCTGCGGACCATCGGGGGTCGATGGCCCGTGCACGCTCTGTTCCTCCTTCGGGAGGGACAGGTTCTTTTCTTCAACCCTAACCAGCCAGCGCCTCGCTCCAGTTGGTCTTTGGGTCTCACTCCTAGCTAAAGCTAAATCTAGCACCTATGCCCTACCCAACTCATAATCCTAACCCTAACCAATTTGCTTATCTAAAATTAATTAACCCTAATTGGAATTTAGCCCTATTTTTCCTACCCCCTGATCTAATCTGGCCCTAAAAATTCACAATTTTGGAAAATCCCACTTCTACTTCATTTTTGGAACTAAATCTTAAACCTTAACCCAGTACTAGCTCTGAAACCCAAGTAATCCTCACCCTAGCTGAAACCTAAAGCCTAACCCAACGTCACATCGCCTTTCTAAATTGTTTACTCCCCAAGTAGGGTTGAGTCCTCCCCAAGCAGGGTCGAGAGTTATATAAAAAGCCAAGTCGGCATTGATGGAACCTAAAAATTGGAAGAGAAAGAGACAGATGTAGGCCAAAAGGAAGGGTAAAGGGCAGAGGTCAAGAGAAGGGAAGAAAAGGATGATGAAAAGGGAAAAGTCAAAGGGAAAAGAGGAAAAGACTGAAAATGAAGAGAGGAAGAAGAAAGGGAAAGATTAGAGCCAAAAAGTCTGGCGGAATTGGAAAAAAGCAAAAAGCTGAAAAGAATTTTAAAAGAAAGCCAAAAAAAAGCCAAAGGAGGCGGGATCAGAGGAGAGAGTATAAATAGGAGCTTCAAACACAGCTCTTCAGTATGCCCTCGCCTGAGGAAGGAGGAACATCTTCGAAACGTCGCGACAGGGGCATACTCATTTAATTTTTCATCTTTATGTTAGTTTGTTATTTTAGTTTGTTATTTTGGGGGATTTTATTTCATATTTTAATTCATGTTTTATTGATTTTCCTTAAAAGCTCAAATTGGAGATTACTTAAAACTAAATTTGAACAAAAAAACACAG